>NC_056727.1:195275894-195288394 GCF_019279795.1 Protopterus annectens
GTGTTGACAAAATGATACATTGTTGTTTTCAGCAAAGAAGTCACGAGTCTCGTTAATATAAGAAGGTGTTAATATAAGATGCTGACTCATTACAGATTCAACAGAGTGTGAAAGAATTTCTGTAGAAATATGCCTGAAAGAAAATAGAGGCATCGAAGAAAATTAAAATCATCATTATAGATTATGATATACCGTGCATGAGAGTGGATTGCAACCAATTAAGTATACATGACTGCAGAAATAGCCCTATTCAGTGATAACTCATAAAGATTAGCTTGACTGCCCTGACCAACTGTTGAATTATTTCTAGCCTTCCATCTTTGAACAGAAAGATGATAATAAATGTACTTGGCACTACGTACCCCTAAAAAAAGTGTCAGTATTGACTTTATAATCATGTTGTCACACCTGAGGACTGTCATCAGAGGTGCTGAACCTCAAGGAATCTCTATACAGTGATGAGTTGGATTATATTATTGTTACATCAGTTGGCCAGAGCTGGGAAAGTAAAATATGCCCAGGGAATGCCTAATCAATGGTTCAATGTAACATGAGCCTAAATTCCACCTCAAGAAGATGTTTCCACATTATAGCTGTGGATGCAAAGGATATATAATTAGAAATGACACTCTTCAAATAGCTGTGTTCAAAAAAGTGGTTGGAGGTAATCCTGGGACCTGCTGGTATACACCAGCAATGAGGTGAACTATCAGGTAAAAGAAGGAAACGTCCCATGTAAGGCCAAGTGGAGTGGTGTCTTCAGATCTGAACATAGGCACTGACAAGCCAAGAAAACAGTACTGGCAGCAGTCAATAAAGTTATGACCTTGATGTGGGAGGAGCTTGGCAAGGTCATGGAGAAAGACATTCAGACTGCTCAAAGTAGATAAAGCAAGCCATCCTGCAACTTAGTAGGGAAAGCGGGGATATCATGCAGATTCTTCTCAGCAAGAATGAGTGTCATTACCAAAAGACAGAGGGAGAACCCTGAAGAACAACTGAATCTGGTGAACATGCCTTCCTTTGGGTAAACAACTTCACAAGTAAATGGTGGAACTGCATACATTTCCATAAATTAAGTCACAGGGGTGAATAAACAGTGGCAAGGATATAGAAATGGATCAGATCTACATAGAAATACTGAAAGTACTGGACATAGGTAAGGTGTCACGGATACCATACCTTTCTTTCTTATGTTGTGTCTTACCTCAGGGTAGAAATTACCTTTTTCAAAATGGGCAACAGAAGGATGTATTCCAGTTATAAACAGATCACACTCCTCAGGACAAGTGAATGCCAGGATGCTGGAAAGGAGGTATCATGCAAACATGATGTCTCAGATTCAGAAGTAATATGGATTTCATCATTGCATGTGGAACAATGCACTGAATCCTAGTCCTTGTATAAATATTGGATGGATCAATGGAGTTTGCCAGTACTGTTTACATGTATTTTGTGGCCTTAAAAAAGGCATGTGACTATGTATGCTGCAAAGTCTTTTGGGATGTGTTACACCATCAAATAATCCCAGTACCATTCCCTTGTGCAATTTAGTTCAGAAATATTGATGTGAGAGTTCTATCCATATTATTGGTGTTAAGTGAAATATGTTTAACCTGGTGTATGACTCCATCAGGGGTGATTTGGTACTCCTTCCTGTTTGTGACTTTCATGAACAGGACATCAATGTTCAGCCATGGTCTGGAGTGATCCATTGTGGTGACATAAGGATGGCATCTATATTGTTGTGCAGATGATATTTTCCCATTAGCCACAAGTCACTGTAATCTGTACTGTGTATTGTAGTGGTTCAATGCTGTGTTTGATGCATCAGGGGTAAAACTCAAGATCTCCAAATAAGAGGTTATGGTCTTTCACCTGAAAAGAGTGAACTGCCCCCTGCACATAAGGGTAGCAGTTACCACAACTGCAGGAGTTTAAGTATTTGTGGGCTTGTTCTTATGTGAAGGCAGAGAGGATCAAAGGATTGATCAGTTGGAGTCCATAGTGGCAGCAGTACTCCATGTATTGCAATGGATTATGGTGGTGAAGTGAAAAGTTAGTCTTACAATGAAGCTCTCAGTTTAGTTCTCAATGTCCAATCCTCACCAATTATCATGACCTTAAGCTGCACTTGCACTGAGGGATGAATCACTGACTACAGTCTATAAGTCCTGATTCAATTACTGACTCAGTAGCTGAAGGAGCTTGCTGGTCCAAAACAGAACAATGATAAGCTAGGATAGTCAAGGATGCACATCCAGAGTGGAGACTCCATGTAGACACCCTGGTGGAGGCCTGAGGTTATTGGAGGTGCTTACCTTTCAAGGGATCAAGGCTACTGAGTGGCATTGTTTCAATAAGAAGAATGAAATGTACTCTATCATTTATACCCATTGCAAGCCACCCCTTGTGTGCATTTCTGGCATATGCAATGAGAAAAGTTTGGCATTGCAGAAGACAATATGATTCCACAAGCAGGAAGATTGTACTACTCTTGTTTCTGGCTCATGGCCTCTAGGAGGAATGAATTGGTGTTAGAGTTCTCACCTTCCAGATAAATGAATGGTCTAACTGGGGAGGTAGGAAGGTGGCTTGATGATTAACAGAGATCAAGGAAAAAAGAATAATGGGAATGGTTCATGATCTTTGAGAAGTGATGGAGAAACTAAGCTCATGAATTAAAGGATGCAAGCCACAGAAATGATTACTTCATGGGGCAGCTGATAATTATGCTCCATGACAGACTGAGGCAGGCTTCCAAATCACACAACTCTACATCTTTTCTGAAAGGAGTCAGTTGACGTAGTTCTGTGCACCTTGTAGGGATGCATCTAGGAGCCTCATATGGGAGATGTAATAGCTAAGGCCAATGGGTAGAGGGTCGGTGGCACTGAGTCAGGCCCAGGATATGTTGGGATTATATCTCCCAGCTTCCCTGGAATTCTACAAGGAATCCACAAGATGATTTTGTGTCTACTGATGTTGATGTGGTATTCTGGTCTACCATGCTTAATTTCCTGTTAATGCAACCTACCCCTGGACAACTGGTTTGGAAAATGAATGGATGTATAAACCCATACAGCACCATGTCTATATACAGAGGAATCATGTCATGCTCTCTTTCTCTGTCTCAGAACATTCAAACTCATTCTCCCCTTACATTCTGTATGTTTTTATTTGAGCACTTCACATCTGAAGCAAAAGATGCAGCAATACATGCTTCATTTCCTTTAAGAAAAGAAGTAAGAGGCAATTATTAGTAATAGAGTGTGTATATATATATATATATATATATATATATTACCATGTGTGTTTGGTCAGCAATCCCCATGAATGTGTAGATATTATCCCATCTATAACCCAGGTATCTTCCATGATGTTCAGCTTCATGAAGTCTGCAAAAGAAACCAGAGCTGACACTTCTATCATACATCCTACAGTAATGATATCTATGTGCTTTACATTCATGTTGTGAATATTATTGACAAACATACTTGGAAAATGACAGCTTTTGTGATTATTAATCTAGAGCAATCTGCAGGTAATCACGTCTTTATATTACAAAACATAAAGTTATCCATACCTTTCTAACAATTAGCAAATTAAACAAAAATGAAGGGGTTTTTTTGGTACCAAATCCACTTTCAGAAAAAAAAAGTCAGACTTTCAGCACAGGAAGTACTTTACATCAAATATGCAAAATTATATATATTATGATAATAACTTACTTTTGAGCAAGGGTTTAAAAAAAAGTCAGACTTTCAGCACAGGAAGTACTTTACATCAAATATGCAAAATTATATATATTATGATAATAACTTACATTTGAGCAAGGGTTTACAGATAATATATTTTCTACAAGTAATAGCACCTTCATTGTGAATGGTACAGGGTCCTAATAAAAGTAATGAGTTTCTCTGGCTTTCATGTCAGGTTTAGGAACATTTTTGAACTATGTAGCATAATAGGAAAATGTCCATCCTATCAGTTTTTTTTCTACTCGTTCAGAAATTGCATTTTATCAGTTGAATAGCTCATTGGACTAATATGATTTTCTGGATAACATTGCTTTACACTGCTGTTTTTCTCTGCACGACCTAATATTTTATACTGCTATGCTTTTCAATACACTGGAGGCTGTATCACCAGGAGTGAGTAACAAGTCTCCTTTGATGAGATGAAGGTATACCAAATAATACCTTGTTCTTTCAAAGAGTTTTTCATGTTTAATTATCATGATACTAAATATTTGTCTTACTTTACTGCTCAATAAAAATAAATACTCAGCACGTACTGTGGAGTTTACCTTAAATCTAATTTGGAATAGACTACTGCTTAGTGGAGCCAGAATGCCAAAGGTGATAACCATTAGCCATTTTGTGACAGACTTTAACAGAGGGGTAATTGTGGCTACATTATCAGTTTGTTTGAAGGAGCGTCTCTTATCATACACATCAGTGAAATCCCCTCATCTAATCAGCTAAGGCATTACTGGTTGTTCTCAAGACTCATTCAGAGTTACCAAGTGGGATTTTCTATATACCTGGCACCAGTCCTGTAAAACAAATTACTTTCCCCTCATCTAACCCCAAGGTCTTGTTCTGAAGGCTCCTAAACATTACCTCTTTAGGAGATTCTATTTAAACTCTTCCTCAGAGTACAGATTCAATTATCAACATTTGCTTAATTTGTAAGATATCTTAGGCAAACTGAGTTATTTTTAAAAAGTAAAAAATCTTTGGCTAAGTTTTCCTAGAATTTTATATGCAATGTCCTAGCTTAGGAAGCAAAAATAAATAAAAAATAAATAACATATTAAGCCCTGGACTGCCATTGATTCAACAGATTGAGAGTGTTACCTAATGAAAATGTTACATATCGTTAACACTGGAAATATATAAAAGAATTATTTTAGTGATAGAATAACATGAATAAGTTTTATAAATTGGGATGCTATTAAATCTACATTTGGTGTTTATAATACTTAAATGACTAAGCTTAAAAGGATTCTGCCAAGAGAATAATCCCTCCGAGCTACACACTCTATGGGCCTAAACCTTGTCACCACAATAAACAGAACATGCTGGAGGGATAGATTCCTGTCACAGAGACTTCCCATACTCTGGAATAAGCTACCTATCTATATCAAACAAAGCTCCTCATTAGCACTCTTCAAGAAAAATCTTGATGATTGGATGGAAAATAGGAAATTCACCCCGGAGATCACTTCTGTGGCTCTGCTTGACAGTGGCGCAGGAAAATAATTTTCTTGGGTGGCAAAAGCCAGGGTACCTTTTTGGCTCGGCTTGTATAGGCCCTAGGGCCAATAGCCTAGTACCTACCATGAACCTATGAATACAAAATTAAAGTTTACCATTATTCCCCTTATCCTTAAAATTAGACTTGTTTGTAAATGTAATAAAACAGAGGCATGGAGTTTCCTCTAAATGGTTATGTGACACTCATTCTAAATTAATACTTATCTAAATAATGTTGCTTAGGAAAATAGGCTTAAGTCTGGAAACCCCAAACCGTCCTTCTTAATCTCCTAATGTAGCAAGTCAAGCATTTTGTAGACTTAGCAGAAAAACAACAATAGCAGTAATAGATGCTACTAGATATTAACTGCAGAAGATGTATAGCAATGTTGTCTATATTATTAAGAATATTGTGGGTGTAGTGCCTTTCTAATTAGGGTCAGTCATTGCTCCATTAATCCTTATATGTTATTTTACTAATATATTAGGTGTTTGGATTAACTAGTGATTATGCCATTTTTTTATTAAAATGTTCCATTAATTTTAAACAACAGTCAAAATGAAAAACAACACAGCCATAATGAAATAAACTGCTAACTGAAACAAATTAATTATTGTGTGCATACCCACTAGTAATGTTTGTTGATTCTGTTTCCACCTTAATGCTATAATCTTTAATGGATCCCTAACAGAACGAACTGAAGAACTAATACCTGATTATTAAACACTTCCTTGGTAAGATTCAATTCCAACATAAGAATTTTCACATCATTGATTAGACTAAAATCCATGAGGTATTCAACTATTGAGATATTGAATACATCTTGAAGCTTGATAAACTGACTTACTAATTTGTAACATCAGAAAATTCAGGTTTTAATTTTCCTTTGCTTTGCAATATGTCAGTTATCAAAGTTTATTTTATATTGTTTATAATTCCATGTGAAGCTAAAATAATTGTGTTAATGAATTTTAAAAATTACCCAGGATTCTTCTAACAGTATTGTTTGTGAAACATGTACATATTCTTAGGATCATAGGATCATAGGAAGCTACTAGGCTATTGGCCTCAGGGCCCTTGCAAGCTTAGCCAAGTTCTACCCTTATTCCTATAATCAGCACCTATTACCCCTGCCAAATGGGACACAGGTGGAACCCCCTTGGTGAATTTACAATTACCCATCCAATCATCCAGATTGCATTTGAAGAGGGCCAATGAGCTGCTCTGTTTGACATGAAGTGAGAGTCTGTTCCAAAGGTGTGGTAACCTCTAGGAGATAAATCCGTCCCTCCAGCAGGTTCTATTAATATCACTTATACAAGGTTAGGTTCATGGACCCATGCCACTGACACCACAGAATACCTGTATCATACTATCAATGCAGGTGCAGGGTCGACCTGCTCACTATAAGCAGGTTTCGCCACACCAGGCCAGTATTGGCATATCGGGGGATAACAGGCTGTGTGCTCAACATGTGTCTGCCAAACCAGGTACACCTGTACATGTCACTGTACAGTATTATGGAACATGCACATCCCAGGCAATGTCCATGTGAAGGACTATCAAACACAGACATGGCATGCATTGCAAAGCTATGGCCATACACATTGGTAACCAGGATGTCAGGCCAGATAATGCAGTACCCATCTGTGTGGAACATTGCAGACACTACACCCCTGCACTGCACACCATTGTCTGGTGATGCAATGCCAAGGATTACCCCTCACCCAGCCTTGTACATCCATCTTGCACAGCCAACCACTACACACCCATGAAGTAATGCATACCTGCATGCCAGTACTGGCACCCTGTGTCTGCATGTGGGTTGTGATGCTCCCAACCACAGTCACTCCCAGTATAACCCTCGCTGGCATACCAACAGATGTCAAGCACTTTCACATGCTCTAGCCCATAGAACCTCCAAATATCCCCTGTGGTGCATGCAGTCCTGTGCATTACTGCAGTGTGGCAAACTAAGTAATTATGTTGTGTATTTGTGGCCCTGGCAAAGGTGTCAATGTGTGTCCATTAGAGAGTGTGGTTGTGGTGACAATGGCATCCATTCATGTGGACAGCCATGTGTGCCACACCTAATGTATGTCTACTATATCTCTGTTGCAGATGTCACTTACCTACACACATATATGTTTTTACAGCACAGCAACATGTCACATTTGTGGCACATGTAGTAACGTCATGCACATGTAATAGTAATGAGTAGTCAGTCAGGGGTTTGACCCCTGTACTCTTTGGCGTGTGGCTGATGATGCTTCTGGCTAAGTCTCCAAGCCCTTCCCTGGTGTACTTTGCCTGTCCCACTCACACACTTTCTGGTGGATGTGAAGGAGTACACCTGCACAGCAGCAGCATGTGTATTGTAAGTGATGGACATGGTCAGGTGATGGCTTCTGTACCTATTGCAGTCCTGCTCTAGACGATTGCATGTGGTACAGCTGTGATGGTGTTCCCATAGTCATCCGCATGATAAACACAGTACACTATCTAGGGAAAACATGTTGTTATTTGGCCATGACAGTCGCTGTGAGTGGTACCTGGATGTGGTGTTCTGACAAGGCATCACAGATGATATCTGGATGTACCTCAATCATTTTCCACAGTGGGAGATAGCCTAAAGACAGGAGGGTGATGTGGCACACATGACTACAGCATGTAAGTGTAGCTATGCTGCACTGAAACTACTGCCTGTTTAACATGTGTGTGGTAATGGCTATTCTGCATGTTATAATACAGACATGACAGTACTCTGTTCATGAGGGACCCCCATCTGTAGGGCCATCTGTGAACTGGTCAGTGTGTGCAACCATTTGTTTCCTGTGTTACACATGGTACACACATCTGTGCACAGCAGAAGCATGGTGTGAGGATTGCAGACAGTACATGATGATAGGGATGTGTTACTGCCATTGCATCCCTGACTGGACATGTGTGACATGAGACAGTGGCATGACAGAAACTGTCTGGGGTTCCCAGTGACAAGCCAGTAATGGGCAACTGTTCATAGCTGTGGTCACACATCTACTACACATTGTAGAGATGACATGCAGCATATATGCATGCATTGTGCTCCCTCTGCAAAGGTATACCATCTGTTGTTTTGGGTTGATGGTGATATCTATGCATACTGTTGTAGGTAATCCTGTATGATGTTGTGTTGGGTTGATGGTGTTATCTATGCATACTGTTGTAGGTAATCCTGTATGCTGTTGTCTATCACTAAGCCATATGTGGGTTTAAACTGTAACACCATAGGCTGAATGGGTTGGGAGGTCCCGGAAGAACCTCCTGTCCCACTTCAGCTGACCATGGCACCGGGCACTAGCACATCTGGGGCCAACCTTAGACATTAACATCTGTTGGCTCTGCACCACCTTCTGGTGGTACCACCACTGAGGATGGAGCATGCCCCCCCGGGAGCAGGACCAGGCAGGTACATGTCTTCTGTCATGCAGTCCCAAACGTGTTGCATTGGTGGCTCACTAAGGGGTTCCAAAGCCAGATACGCCAGCTTAAAGACGAAGTGTCACATTTACAGGGTGATGCTGCCCCTCCTGGACAGCCCCCAGCACTGCATCCTTTGCAGCTGTTTAGGTGCAGTGGCAGTTGCCCATGGCTGGGGTCCTCCATCCCACTGTTTCCATGGGCTTATGAATGCCGAATACCCATCCCCGTTCAGGGTGTATCCCCCCCACATGTGTCATATACCAACCCTGCATGCTGTCTTTTCTGTGATCCTACCTATCCTCCACGGCCATACCTACACTCCTTCCCCTACATCCAACCCTCACCTATGAAAACATAAGGCCAATCGGCTCCTAGGACAACATCTGCCCTATACATGCTGTCCATTACACACACGTGCCCACTGGACACATGAAACCCTTGTAATATGCATCACAACATACTCCTGTTATCCTCACCCCTGTCCCTCAGGCGCACGATCCTGGTATGCATATCAATCCTACATGGTTCAGGTACATGTGATGAGGACAACCCCATTGTACACACAACACTACCGGTCCCTCTATGGTTACCCCATTTACCTTTATCATGATGATGATGTTGCACACAACACCTTGCAAGTGTACTGTTCACACATAATGATTGGACAGGTACTGTTGTGTTAATGTACATTACATGCACAGAGTGATGTATGCTGCCAATGTACAACTATTTGCGTGTATGACTGACACATGTCTGTCTGAGGGAGTCTTGAGATCACATAAAGCAACACCACTACATAATACAGGCATCGCTGTTGTTTCCCATTTCATTTGTAATGCTTTGTTTCCACATGGTATGTTCCTGATATATCTCTATATATGTATGTACCTATATGCTGGACATAAACACTCACATATACATCTACATGATGGGATACATTCCTATACTGTTGAATGACTGTGCTGTATGATATGTTTGTAGTACTGCCCGTTGTCTGTATATCTGCCATGGCGTATTGGTAATTCATATTAGCTGTGTGCACAAGGTCCTGTTTCCGACCCTTGCAAAGGACGTTTATTTGGTTGCAGGGCAGAACAAGCCCATTGGATACAGAGGGAGTAAGGCACATTAAAGCAGTTGGTAGCGGGTGTGCATGGGTTTGCACAGTGTTAAGCACTGCTGACCTCTGGTTACAGCTTCTTACATTCGGTTAGCCTCTACATTGCTTTATCAGTGCAATACTCGCATACTGGTAGCCAAACATGCTTACACACGCTCGCTCCCACACTTGCAAATGCACCAACATTGGTGTTTCCATCTGTCACTCGCACCCCTGGGTGGGAGCAAGGACCACAATATTACCTTGTGATGCCTATTACATCAGACTACATGACTACAGTATCGGGAATGGCTGCCCATTAGGCGACGGCATGGTGTTCGACTGTACGGAATCAGCAGCCTGTCCAGTGAATCAGTCATGTTATTTGTGTGTTCCTCATACAATCTGCTCCCACCTTGTGATGCCTGTCATATCGGACTACATGACTACAGTATCGGGAATGGCTGCCCATTAGGCGACGGCATGGCGTTCGACTGTACTGAATCATTGGACTGTCCAGTGAATCAATTATGTTATTTTCGTGCTCCTCATACAATCTGCTCCCACCTTGTGATGCCTATTACATCGGACTACATAACTACAGTCATAGCCGGCCTTAGGCATAGGCCGTCTAGTGTGCCGCTTTAGTAGGGGCACTTTTCCAGTATTTATTTGGTGTAGGTAGATCAAGATGGGGGCACTGGGTGGTGTGGTGGAGGGTGCCGTGGTGCCCTTTTGCCTAGAGCACCAGTTGACCTAAGGCCACTCCTAACTACAGTATTGGGAATGGCTGTCCGTTAGGCGATGGCACGGCATTCAACTGTACAGAATCAGTGGCCTGTCCAGTGAATTAATCATATTATTTGTGTGTTCCTCAAACAATCTGCTCCCACCTTGTGATGCTTATTACATCGGACTACATGAGTACAGTATCGGGAATGGCTGCCCATTAAGCAACGGCATGGCGTTCGACTGTACGGAATCAGCAGCCTGTCCAGTGAATTAATCGTATTATTTGTGTGTTCCTCATACAATATGCTCCCATCTGGCTGATACATAGGAACTGAGACTCTTCAATACAGACAAGTAGTTGGGTTTTAGGAGCCACATCCATCGGCACAGTTATGCTACCGCATACCTATTATAGGTTTGCCACCTTTTCAATTGGCAAAGGTGGGACTTTAGGGTTAACACCTGTCCCACTTTGCGAGGGAGAGTCCCTCTTTAGGCAGTTGTGTCCTGCAAAAATAATCAAGACATAGCAAATGTCCTGATTACAGGACAGTATAATATTCTATGTTTCTTTAATAGTTGCATAAAACAGTTATTTTATATATGAAACTTCTATATTTTATGTGATGTAGCATAAGCAATTCAAATGTTACTAGAATAAGCTTTTATTTGTGCAAATAAGTATAATTCTGTACTATTCACGGCTGTAGGTATGGTTTGTCCTGGAAAGTCTGACATTTCTACAGAACATGTCCCACTTTGGCAATCTGGAAAGATGGCAACTCTATAGGACCTGTATGTAGAGACGTCAGATTTTGCAGGGCAGCACATACCCACAGCCAGTAGAAAGGAGAGTGCTTCACTGTTTTGCCTAAATAAAAGGTTATTCTTGTAGCATTATAGTTGCGTATACTGTTTCTTATAACATTTAGGTGTTTCAGATACAAAATAATTGTTTTACGCAACTACTTCAGACACTATAGAAATTCTTTGCCCTAAATCACAGGACATTTTCCATAATTACATTTATTTTGCAGGACACAACTGCCCAAAGGGGAGTGTCCCTCGCAAAGATGGACAAGTGGTAATGCCAACCCTATTATTCTATCATCTTTCTAAGGTAGTCAGCGGAACATGCACTTTCTCTCACTAGCAGACTTCTCATACGAATGGGGAAGAATGAACACTGAATCAGGGACACTGCATAACAACCTCAGGGACACATTTAGAAGGTTTGTGCTATTAACCTGACACATTGACGGACCCAGAGCACATATGTATTGATACACATTGTCTGAGCTACATGCTATTTAGGACTCTTACATGTTGTCATTATTCATTACATGTATTCCGCCACCTTTCCTCCTAATATCACTAGTTCTAGGAGAGTTTAGTTGGGACTGTGTTAGATTCTGATTCATAAACATGGACGTCTCTGGTAATCGGGGACAGTTCAATGATATGGTCCCTATGTGTTCCCCCAGTGGTTTACGGACTATCCAGTAGATGTGCTCTTAAGGTTTGGGAGGTATGGTCGTCTGCTATACCCACATCGGAATACTACTTACATATCCATGGGGCGGTCCTAATATGTCTCTGCCAGCCAACACCTGCAAACCTAGGCCCATAATCACATACCCATAGTTCCCCTACCTGCCACTCCTCTACAACACTCATCCTTACTGTGGATGCAGGTGGGGTATGAACACACCCTTACACAGTGCCTACTGTCCCTGTGTCAGGACACATGTCGTACGTTGTGTCAAACCATGTGTTATCAGGCTTGCACAACCTACTGTTCCGTGTACAGCTACATCCTGGTCACAGCAATCTTTACTGGCCTTGGCTGGAAGAACAACATTTTTGGTGTCCCCCAAGGGATATCGCCGTCCATGTTTAAAATGTAGACTTTGTAGAACTCTCTCACTGGTAGTTTCCTGCCAGT
>NC_056727.1:195293394-195380894 GCF_019279795.1 Protopterus annectens
TGAATCCCGGGGATAGTCTTTTTCAGGAAGGATTCACCCCGCCAAAAAAAAAAACTTTAATTACTAGTACCCAGGTCAAACAGCAGGCTGAATTTTCATTTACTTTATTTCCTTAGAAGGCTCAATTTCAAGATAGTAACCCAGAACCTTTATCTTTTTGTGTAAGTATGTGTCATTTTTTTCTGACATGGATATTATTTACTTTCTAGATATCTTTACCACACTGAAAGTGAGCTTTTTATGAATCTACTTTTTACTGGAAATGAAAGATAAGCTATTCATCAGGAATGATTAATTTATTTAAATTTGTTTACTGGAGTAGAACATTGATCAACGACCAGCTCAGTTTACTTCATAATGTAACAGCATAATGTACAATATTCAAATAACTGTGGTTTAGATTTATGAGCACAAAAAATCTGACAAACAATATACACATAGAAAATCTAACAAACCAAATATATGTAAAGATGCATAGGTGGAATAGAAAAGGGGGAATAAATTTATAGTATGAGGTGTACAAGTGGAGGAGATATGGCAGTAATAACTACTTTAGGAAAACTATTGATAGACTAGCAAGATGAAAGATGGGACTAAATTATATGCAGTGACTTTAGACCTATAATAAAGTGGTAAGCTGGATCACAGTTTATGATGAGTGAGTTAATCCTTTGGGTCGAGTATGTGGGAGGTAGAGTTACTATGCAGTTGGAGAAACCTCTTTAGATGGACAGTTGCATTCAAACTCTTTTAGTAAGCATTGTTTGAACTGTGGTCTGAACAGGGAGTAGTGTATGTGATCTGTTAAATAAGGATGAAATGACTACCATGGTATTCCGGCCACTACAGAGAAACAATGGCTAGTAAAAGGCAGTCTTAGAGATAAGAATTGTAGGGAAGGGCCAACTCTGGCTTGGCTTGTTAGATTATAGGGTTGTGTGACAGTAAAAAGTTTGGAAGAGAGAAGGGACGTGGTATAAAGTTTTAATATTTTGAAGAGAAAGGAACCAAGAAGATTTGACCTTGCCAGTAGTGGAAGCCACTTAGCCTTTGAAAGAGTAAGACAGTGGTGTTTATTCCATGGTAAGTTAGATATGAATCAACATGTTTTAATGGTGAAAGTCTGAAGGGTGGTGTTTTTTTTAACACAGGCAGATGCAAACAATGGGAGGCCATACTCAAGTCAAGCAAGGAGGATGTTTTTTCCTTTTGCAGCTCCTACTGGATGTAAGAAGAACTGTGACATTTTGTTAGCCCAGAAGAGTAGATTGTTGATCTTGGCTCTCAACTTTTCTGTGCACTCATGAAAGTTTAGTAACTGGTCTTGGCAAATCCTAAAATACCTAAAGGAGGTTCTGCTTTCAACTGGATTGTTATCAGAGTAAAGAATATAAAAGGACTGGAAGGATTTGGATAATCATTTATGAGTGTCAAATAACATAATATTTGTTTTTGGCATTGAGAAGTAGTTTACTGGAGTTTAGCCAGATCTGTAGCTGAAGGAGGTCTTTTTGAAGTTGAGTTTCAGTTGTATGATATGAAGGGTCAGGTCTTTGGATGACCATATCATCTGCATAAAGAAAGAATGGTAAATGGGACAGGTCTAGTGTGATTTTATTGAAGAAGATTAAAAACAGAAGAGGTGATAGAATGGAGCCCTTTGTGTCTACAGAGTGAATGAGGGAATTGTTGGAAAGACTACAACCTATCTTTACCTGGGATAAATGCATGAATAAAAAGCCCTTGAACCATGCAGTGGCATCATAGCTGATACCAACATCTTTCAGGTGGAGAAGTAGAATTGGTTGGCTGACCATGTCAAGGTATGGGTTAAGACAATGAACAGAGCCCCATTAAAATTTCCTTTATCTATATTAGTTAAGATGTTTCCAGTCAAGGTCCATAGAGCAATGATTATGCTTACATCAGCCAAAAATCTATGCTGCTTGATGGAGGACATGTTGTATTTTTGTAGGTAAGTGGTAAGTTGGATAGATTTTTTTCAGGAATTTTACCAGGGTGGGAAGGCTGGATATGGGGCAAAAGTGGCTGCTACAGGAGGGACTTTTTTTGGTATTGTTCTAACACAAGAGGATCTTCAAAATTTGGCATATTATTTGTGATAAGGAAAGACTGTAAATATGCTTAAGAGGGGTAGTGATGAAATGTTTGCAGTGGTACAAGAATCAAGGACTGATATTGACAGGTTCTGGTGGTGAGTCCATAGGAATATGTTCAAGATGAGATGAGATAAAATGTGTGTACATATCATTTTTGAGAAATAAAAATGTGGAATGAAGTCAGGGGTGGTTAGGTTGTCTTTTCTCTGTGGTTGCATTTTGGGTTGGTGAGCATGTGGGAAAGCTTGTGAATGCTTTGACAAAGTCAGAAGTTGTGAGATGACCAGATGGCTAGGGTATGTATTTTAGACTGGGTGATTCATTTTGTCAACATATTCCTGTTAGTTTGTTGACTTCCTGCCAGAAATGTGTGGGTGATCAAAGAAGGGAGGATTGTTTATATTTCAGTTTCTTGGTTTTGAGTCTACAGGTTGTCTGTCTGGTCAGGTTACTCAGAGTTTTGTAATTGTTAAGGTTCTTGGGAGATGGGCCTTGTTTCCACATTTCCAAGGCTCTTTGGTGCACAATTCAGTTTTAGGGTCTTTCAGTAGCCTTGAGATTACTGGCAAGTGGGTGTTTTTCAGAGTAATAATTCTGTTAGTTAACTGGAGGCAAGTTGACATCAGAAAGGGAGATTACTGGGGAATGGTCTCATGTAGCTAGCTTTGAATGTAGAATGGTGATTTCCGGAGGGGAGTTGGTCTGAAAGATATTCACCGTAGAGTGGGGTATTTGATGGGTGAGTGAATGAAAATAAAAGAGATAGTGTTAGGATGGGTTGTAATAGGATGGGTCTGATTGGAATGTCTTCTAGTAGGATTAGTTTGTGATCTGCAAGAAAGTCTGTTAAATCATTCTTAATTGGGCCCAGAATGTATAGGTTAAAGTCACCAAGATGATGATGCACTTATTTGGTGTGAAAAGGTATGGTCAGGAGTAGTTTTTTTTTTAATATGTGGAGTGAAGTAGGGCACAGGCAATGGCCAGGTATAGGTGCTATGTGGACTTGACTGGAAGTTTAGTTTGTAACCAGCTGGGGTCATAGTCAGTGGATAACAGAGATGTTTATAGTGGATTTGTGTGGTAGCATAACACCAACAGCATGTCTGGCACCAAATGAAAAAGTACATTGGATAGTATAGACCATCGCAGCAGTAACACATAGAAGTAGCATTGATGTGAGGAGGACTGTTTGCTTACACTGCAATCCAAGAAACAAGGTCCTGTATTAACTTTCATGAACCCCCCCCCCCCCGAACACAGAGAACAGCAGAAGGATCAATGTAATATTCTGCTAAATGCAGTACCTCCACATCTTTGTAACAAAATGTTTTTTGTGGCAGTTTATACTTGCCTTCTTTTGCAGCCATTTTTGTCATAGTTTAGTTTAGAGATTCAGCCTCACAATCTGTATCTCCAAATCTCTGATTGCTTTCACTGTTGACTCAGGATAGTTCAGTAAGAATTTAGAGCAATTTAACAAGCTGCCAGTGCTGAAGAATGTAACACAGAGCCTTAACAGATTAACAGTCATGTAACTGTTCAATAAAACATTGTGTCACTGCCAATTCATTCGCAGTCCTCAGCACTTAGCCTTTCAGTACTGATTCATGGAAAATGTCCCTACTGATTTAATGTTTGTGGAGTGAAGAACCTGCAAAACACATCTATATAGCATATGTTTTTCTGCATTAAGACCAGCCTGTAAAATAACACCCTTACATAATCATTGGTACTGCATCAGCAATGAAATGTAGATTGAACAAAATAAACTATCTCACTATATTTTATCCATTTTCTTGATATTATCTTCCTTCCCCAACCTAACCTGTTGCAAGGACAGCCATCAGGCATCACATCTCCCATCTTCTTCAGTACAACATCAGCACTGCTCACCTAGCATTCATCATAGTTTCAAGAGAGGAATCAGCCCTGAGTATCTGGTTTTATATCAACACATCCTGCTCCATCCTTTGTGATATGTGCTCTCAATCTTGCAATAGTCTATACTGCTTTAATTCTTTCTTTATTGTTACGATTGTTTTAGTGATCTCTGTTTCTGTTGTATCTGCTTTTGTTTTGACTGATTGTGATTCTTATCAGCTATTTCAACAACTTTGCACAGATGTAATAATGTTCAACCGTTCAAAATAACTAACAAGATCCTTTATAAAATGTACACTAAATGGTGAAAAGAGACACAAGACAAAGCCACAGAGTTAACGACATTCTTTGTCCTAATGGATTCTTTCCATTATCCGAACAAGACTAATGGGGTAAACCTGAAATATTAATTTTATTCCTGTTTTTTACTGCTGTTATGGTCTATACTATCTAATGCATTTTCATAGCATTTATTTATTCACTTATTTATTAATTTATATCAGTTTAGTAACCAGGTATGTGAACTGGTAGACAGACCATTTTCTGTCATGATCCAGGCCCAGAGACAACTAATATACAAATGAGCATTATAACAGCAAACATAGGACAGTGAACATTAATTGGCATTGACAGTAAAGGAACATACAAATGTACAGCGACTAGATTTGCATCATCATCATCATCATCATCATTATCATCATCATCATCATCATAATCACCATTCCCCTTTTTCCTGTTTTCTACATGGAATTGGAGGTCATGTCAGTTGTCATAATTTCTCTTGATTCAGGGTCAGTCTTATACCATCTTAAATTTTCTTCTCTCACACAGTCCATCCAACTCCTTGCTGGACACCCTCATTCCATCTTGCCTTCTTCCTGTCCCAAATCTTCTTCACCAGATTATCTTTTGCTTTCCTGCACATGTGTCTGAACCACCGTAATCTGTTCTCTTTTACCTTCTCTGCAATTGGTGCTACTTGTGCTTCTGTTCTGATGTCCTCATGTCTTCATCTGTCCCACATTGTGCATCCTACCACCCATCTCAGTCACTCCATCTCCATCACATCTACCTTCCTCAACTGCTCTGCCTTTACTGCCCAGGTTTCTGTACTAAACAATAGACTGGTCATATAGCTGTTTTATACACCATATTTTTTAGCTTCTTTCTCATTCGACTGTCACACACTATCCCAGACACTCTGTGCCATTTGCCTGCATCCCTTCTGATTCTAGCTTTGACTTCCTCATTCAAACTTCCCTTATTCTCAACCACCCCTCCCAGATGCTTGAAGCTTTTGCCTTGTTCCACTAATTTTCTTTCTACCTTAATTATCAGCTCCTGTGTGTTCCGTCTGCTGGCATGACAACTGTCTTGTCTGTGCTCAGTTT
Source organism: Protopterus annectens (assembly GCF_019279795.1). Classification (NCBI taxonomy): domain Eukaryota; kingdom Metazoa; phylum Chordata; order Ceratodontiformes; family Protopteridae; genus Protopterus; species Protopterus annectens. Next base: position 195,298,790 of record NC_056727.1, read on the forward strand.
CATCCCATGTGATTTCAGTTTTGTATTCCATTCCCCTATCATTTGCTGACGTTCCTGTTCAGAGTTTGCCTGTAATGCCACATTGTCTGCATACATTAGCTTTGTTGATGTGTCCCCCCTGACCTGTTTACTAATGTAGTCAGTCACCAGTATAAACAGCAGTGGGCACAGAGTTTATCCCTGATGCACACCTATTCCCACAGGAAACCCCTCTCTGAGTCCGTTATGCAGGCATTAACTTAAAATATATACAATTCAGTTGTAATGAAAATCACATAGAGGCAGGACAGGAAAATGAGGAATAGAAGCAGTGCAGTTTAAATGTAAGGCTGCTTCCTTTTCTTCTTCTTTTTCTTCCACATAATCCACCTGTTGCTGTCTTTCCTCCCAGCTGGTTCATTTGTTCTTTATTACAGAGCCAGAGCCAAGCACATTCATTCCTTGGGCAGGGTGAGAGCTCTAAAAAGAGGTTCATCCTTCCATACATTCAACTTGGAGGCAAAAGTCAGTAGTTAGGGAGTGAGAACGTCTGCCGGAATGTGTACCCCACCCTACTGTACTTGGTCTGGCGCTACCCCATGGTAGATATACAGCCACCTGGGAATGAGTATTCCTTCCTACATACTTACATCTAACTTCAGAAAGTGCAGATCTGCCTTCATCCAAATGCTGACAAGTTCACCCCCACACTACTGTGCAGATGGCTGACAGCTGGTTAAACTGCTTCCCTCCTCCTGGATAGGTGAGTCAACTAATGCCACGCATTCCCATCTATACTCCTCCCCTCTGAGGTTTTCCAGCTTCCTTTGTGGAGTCATGTTTGACTCACCAAAGCCACTTTTGCAGAACACCATTCAGTAGAAAAAATAGCTGAAAAAACTTTTGGAAATTTAACAAAAAATAATTTTTGCAGTTTTGGTGAGCTCCCCATCACCACCATGTGGGGGGGGGGGGGGTTGCAGACCACCATACCCTCCGACTTATATATACCATTTCTATGATCACACAACAGTGCAAAAAAGTGTAACCTCAGAAATTGCTGAAAGTGATTTGGGGTGATTTCATTGCCTTGGATGAACTGACTGTATCTCTTCTGTTCCACTATGTGCACATCAAGCAAATGCTTTTGCAATGCTAAATACACTTTGTAAACAATAAAATATATCATAAATAAAAATGCAGATTACCTAATGAATATATAGTACAGCAAAGAATGACTTCATACATCAAGTCATATTAGTGCCTAAAATGGGTAGGTAGGAATTCCGGATCACTTTAAAGAAAAAGTCAGTGCATTACAGGCAAGCTGACAGAAGTGATCCATCCATGTCCATACTCTATACCAACAGTATTTCTTAATTGGCTGCATGTAGTACACCTTAAGTGGCAGCTGTACAGTGAGCATGCTCAAAGTTTTCCCACACAAACTTAATTGACAGCTGTTAAAAAAAAAGAGTAGTACCCAGAATCATAGCTAGGTTATCAAGTTTTGCTGCTCACCTCAACTCAAGGCTCAGGAAAAAAAGTCTTAAAAGTCTTTTTGAGATAAAGACCAAAGGAAAGAACAAACATGCCCAATGAGGTTGCAGCAAGCAAGTTGTTACTAATTTAACAAGCAATTTGCTAAAAAAAACCACCACATACCAAATGCCATGACTGAAATGCAGTATCGCAGTATTCACATATGAAGCCAGTACTGCACTCCCTTACCATCGGAATCTGACAACTTGTGCCTGGGGTATTCTTCCCCTCCCCCTTGCCCCATCCTATTAGAGCTCTGGCAATGTGTGAACTACAATTCTTTGTACACTGTCAAGCTTCCTACTCTATCATGGACAGTGAACCCAGCTACCTTGTGAAGGAACTCCTGTATCCACAATCACATCCTTTTGGGCAATACTACCAACAACTCATAACCATAGGTCCAGGCAGGGGGCACAGACTGACTAGTAGACTGAGAGCTTTGTCCTGTCACTCAGCTATTACCTCACAATCACAGCCTGTTACGTTGACTACAACACTGACACTGCTGCACCTATCCGATGGTCAGTCTTCTGATTTCCTCTACCTTCACTCATTAAATACACCTCACTACACCTAAAGTCCTCCACCTGAAGTAGCTAATTCATCCTCAATTGCAGAAGAGATTCCACTTTTTTCCTGGGAGACAGGCCTGACCTCTGATTTGTAGATGCTGATTCTGGAAGACAGGCCTGATCTCTGATTTTTAGGTGCTGATTCTGGGAGACAAGCCAGACCTCTGATTTGCAGATGCTGATTCTGGAAGACAGGTCTGACCTCTGATTTGCAGTTGCTGATTCTGGAAGACAGACCTGGCTTCTGATTTTCAGGTGCTGATTTTCATCTTTGTTCTTAACATTCAGCAGTGAATCACTCTGTTGAATGTTGACTGGAGCTCACGGTGACTTGAGGACAAATGGAGAACATCATCTGCAAACAACAAAGATGTAAGCTGTCCATGAAAACTAAAAAAAGGATGTGAGAGAAGACATACCTTTGGCCTAGATGTATACCACCTTGAACATATTTAACTCAGCACTAAGAATGCAGACAAAGCTCTTACTCATCAAGTACATGGAGTGAATATCATACAGAAGTAGCAGTTCTGGGATCCCAAAACATTGCAGCATGTCCCAGAAAACATTCCACAGTCATATGCCTTCTCAAAGTTCACAAGGAACAAATAGCTGGTAATGGTTAACTATCTTTTCCCATTCAATATCGGTGTAAGGGCAAATAGTAAACTTCCATTCCCCACCCAATACCTATGTAAGGGCACATAGCTAACTTTCTGCTCCATGGCCAGGATGGAATGTGCATTGCTCTTCCTGAACCAAAAGTTCAACTACTGGACAGTGTCTCATGTCTAGCTCCCTGGCATATACATTCCCAGAAAGGCAGAGGAGAGTGATCCTTTTGTAATTACACCACATCCATCTATTCCACTTTTTCAAAATGGATACTTCTACCCTTGTATATATACTGCTTCGGCCTTCCTATGTAATACCATAAAGATATTTTAATCTTGGCATGCACATATTGTCCCATGCCTGCATCCTTTCTGAATGGTTCATCCTCCCCACAGTCTTTCACAGTGGAACTGTAGTGACTTTATCCCATGAAATCCAGATCCAGGTCTACTATCTTCTATTACTAACTTTTTAAGGAGAATAGGAGTACTAGATTCAGGAGTTTTTTCAAAATGGTCCTTCTACATCTCAACAATATCTACAGTTAAAGGTGGTATTTGGCCACCCTTGCTAAAACAGACTGGGCAGTAGCCCATCACACCTACTAAAACTCTAGATGGTTTGCTAGGACCTGTTTAAGACTGCATAAAAATAATTCTCCATGGACTCATCAAACTCCTACCATGTCTGGATTTTGTTTTCAGTGATTACCACAGCTAATGCTTCCCTGGCTTGTTGGCACCCATGATTCAGATCTGGAAACCTCCTTCTAGCATTGTACAGAAGGGTTCTTTTTTTACCTTTACGGCTTTCTTCAGTTATAACAAACACTGACCACCCTTTTTTCAAAAATTCATTACTGCTTCCTCAACAATTGAGGTTTTGAATAGGGTTCATTTAGAATCCATATCACTGACCCCCATGGTGGACAGTAAATGTTTTTCTGCGCATGAGAGCTAATTCAACAGTCAGAGAAGCATTGAGTAGGCATTCAAAGAACACTTTTGCATGTTTGAAGATGGTGTTTCTGTCCAGCTTTCACTGCAGCCATCTGATCTGAGTGTAACCTATCACAGAAAACCGATCAGCTGAAAACAGAGCACTTTTCCTCACTCAGGGGTACAGAATGCCCAATCCAAATACCCAAGTCTTATTTATATATTCCCTCTGTAAAGAAACCCATAATGGAGAAAGGCATAAGCAATTCAGATAATTTAGCATACAAAATGTTTCTCTTTTTTTCAATTTGTTTGTTTTAAGTGCTTAATTGCTAAGAATAATGACCAACATAAAGCAGAATGTGCATGATTTGTGGAACTAGTAAACCATCTCATCCACTCTAGAAATCAAAATGCAAATAAAAACTTGAACGCTATGCCAAAGTCCTGATAAAGCTCCAAAACACAAACAACTCCAAATGAAAAGCAACAGGACACTGCTGTTTAAATAAAACGGGGTAAAATTTAATCCAGATATAGACAGATAAAATTCCAGGTAAGCACTTTCGGGTTACACCCTTCATCAGACAAAGACACATTATTCAAACAACATTTTAAAAGATGAAACAACCAATATAATCTAATGAAAAACCCGCCTATTTTGAAGGGTGGGTTTAACTGGAATGACATCATTTAATCCTGGTTCCCTATGTGCCATGAACTCAATAATCCACCTTGATTCAGCCAGAGCTGTCTGATGTTTGACATCACCCCCCCTACTGTTTGGCCTAATATTAACAATGGCCCTGAATTTAAAACTATGTGTAGGATTTCCACTAATGTGCCTATATAGGGCATTACTTGGGTCACTATTCCTAATACTACTCAAGTGCTGCAGAATTCTGACCTTAAACATATTGTTGGTCATTCCTACATAGAAACAGGAACATTCAACACATTCAGCTAGGTACACTATATTGGTAGTCCTACATGTGGCCCTCCCTTTTAAGTGAAACGTCTTCCTAGTTATTGGGTGTGTAAATGTAGTCTCCTTATTGATGTGGTTACAGGCCTTGCATATCCCACAGGGAAATGTCCCTGCAGTGATCTTTAGGGACCCACCTTGACCACTCATCCCTTCCTTACACAGTAGATCTTTAAGATTCCTATTTCTCCTATATCGGAACCTGGGGCTATTGTCAACAATGCCCCTTAGTCCAATGTCACTGGTTAAAATATTCCAATTGTTTAATACAATCCTGTTGATGTCATTTATATTACTGCCATAAGTAAACAGCAGTTTGGGACCCATTTGCATACATACATTATTGTCATTCGATAGTTCCCCTTCATGTGTTCTCCTTAACCAGGGTTTATATTTGGTCCGTCTAAGTTTGACACTATCATCAATAACACTGTGTACCAATCTTTCATTGTAACCTCTGTCCTTAAAACATTTATCAAGTTTATCCAACTCTTCATCAAATTGTCTATCCAGTGCACTCACCCTGGATATCCGACTAACCTGCCCCTTCACAATATTAGGGAACACATGTCGGGGGTGCATGCTGTCATTGGATAGCAGAGTGTTCTGCCAACACTCTTTCCTGTATAAACTGGAAACAAAACCTTCCTGTGTCTGTTCTACACAAACATCCAAAAACTCTATACAGGTATAGGATGTCTTGGCAGTAAATTTCAAAAATGCAGTAGTAGAGTGAATGTATGAGAGGAAGCAATCAGATGAGTAACAGTCTCCATTCCGCAGAATAAATATATCATCCACAAAACGAGTATACATACTTATGTGACCTTTCCATACTTTGTTGTTCAAAATTGTGGATGATTCCCAATTGGAGAGAACCAAATTAGCGTAGGTATTTGCACAGGGGGTACCCATAGCTACCCCCTGTGCTTGCATATATAGCGAATCTGCTCCTATAAACACATTATTTTCCAGAACAATTGTAAGCAAATCCTTCACTAACTCAATTTTGTGCATATCTACACCCTGTATTGCAAGAAGCTCACCTACTGCTGTTACACCATATTCATTGGGGATGACAGTAAATAAACTGTTAACATCCAAAGTGATCATTAACAGTCCATTGACTCCTTTTGGTCTAATAACACCCCCCAAAACCCCCAGAAAATGTCCTGTATCCACAAGAATGTTATCTATTCATTCCATATACGGTTTAAGAGTGGCTTCCAGCCATATTGATATATTCTCTGTGACCCAACCCCTACCTGACACTATAGGTGGGAGGGGTGGGTCACTCAGAGATTTATGTATTTTAGGCAGGGCCTTGAATACGGGTGTAACTGGTTTGTCCACCCGTAAAAACTCATGTGTGCCAGGTGTGATTTTCATATCATTGAGTAAAGATCCTAATCGCTGGTGCACCTTGTCAATAACAAGTCTAACCCCTAGGGGATTAATTTCTATATAGGTGTCATCTGTTAACATATTTTTTGCTTTCTGATCGTACCATGCGGTGTCTAAAACGACCACCGCACCTCCCTTATCAGCCCCTTTAATAGTTAGATCTTTATTGTTTATCAGGCATTGTAAAGCCATCTTCTGTGCTGTGGTTAAATTATAGTATTTAGTAAAGTTGCCATCTGAAAAATATTTAATTAAATCTCTCTCACAGCCACTCATAAACAGATTCAATGCAGGTGTAAAAGGTGGCACAAAACTGCTTGGTTTTTTAGGAAAAACAAAATTGTTATCAGTATTTCCAAACATCACCTTCAACATAACATTGCGACAGAATAACATCAAGTTCATGATGATCTCATTATATGAACAAACCCTGCTAGGTACAAAGGTGAATCCTTTGTTCAATACTAGCAATTCATTTTCGTTTAGCGTGTATGAAGATGTAGGGGGGGTGATGTCAAACATCAGACAGCTCTGGCTGAATCAAGGTGGATTATTGAGTTCATGGCACATAGGGAACCAGGATTAAATGATGTCATTCCAGTTAAACCCACCCTTCAAAATAGGCGGGTTTTTCATTAGATGCTATTGGTTGTTTCATCTTTTAAAATGTTGTTTGAATAATGTGTCTTTGTCTGATGAAGGGTGTAACCCGAAAGCGCTTACCTGGAATTTTATCTGTCTATATCTGGATTAAATTTTACCACGTTTTATACACACAGCAGTGTCCTGTTGCTTTTCATTTGGAGTTGTTTGTGTTTTGGAGCTTTATCAGGACTTTGGCATAGCGTACAAGTTTTTATTTGCATTTGGATTTCAGTATTTGTTACGCTATGCATGCTGTGAGGGACATAACTGGAGTTGGTGTTTCTTCCCTGAGTGCTGGTTCAGGTGAAGTAAGTAACTGTCGATGGAATAAAACTTTGGTCATGAAGGAGAATCCACTACTAAATCTGGGTTATATGGTTAAGAAGAATGGACAACAAGATAAACCAGTACCGGTGGCTGTAGATAAAACCTTTGAGGATTTGCTACATGATTTTTCATTCAAAATGAACAAAATGCAACGTTTACAATGGCAAACTTTTCATTTGGAAGCATGCCTCGAATATGGTATAGTGCCTAGGGGCATGAGGATTCTTTGTATGCCAGCCCAGGGAGATCGGTATCCTGACTTATTAGTGAGGTGGCAAACATTGAACATTAATACTAGCTTTCAGTAAATGAATCTTTTAAATGAATTTTTTGCTCCTGAACTGGAAGGGCTGAAATTAGAAGTTCAGCAGTTACAGAATAAGTTAGATTCTGAGTTTACTGACTTAAAATATGTGCAGCGACTAGAAGTGTTGCATGAATCTCTACACAGCAATGCTGAGAAACTGCGCAATACAAAATTAAGTAAAATTAAGAGAGATTTTGAAGACTTTTCCAAAGGGAATATCTTCGTTTGGCTGAGGTATAACCAGGCACAAACGGATAGCACCAAACGGATGCAAAGGAAGTCAGTAACACATCCTAATGGGGGGCGTGACAGTGATCTACGTAGTAAGAGCGTGACTAACTCCGCAGGAGTTACTAAAGAATTGCTGTCGCTTGCACTGAATGAAGAGAGCATCAGTAGTGAGGAGGGAAACAATGATTATGGCCATGCAACACACGGTTTGAATGGTGTTTTGGCAGGTAGTACAATGCCTGCCCATGGTGTGATTGCAAGTTCCGTTTCGATAGAGAGAACTAGTTTTGAAGAGGTGACTCCATTACCCATGGTTTCCTTACCCACAACTCCTATGGTTAACGAAGGCAGTGTACATGCCTCCGGAGCACGACCGAAGGTAGCCCGAGGGCAAGAGGGTTTTTTGGACAGGCTACCAGCTGCAGTACGAAAGAAAGGGGTATGAAAGAGATCTTTAAGTGACGACAGGGACATGGACAAGAGAAGAAGGACTCTTCATTGACTACTCATGTTTGTGCTGGTATTGTTTACAATTTATCTTCATACACGCTAAACGAAAATGAATTGCTAGTATTGAACAAAGGATTCACCTTTGTACCTAGCAGGGTTTGTTCATATAATGAGATCATCATGAACTTGATGTTATTCTGTCGCAATGTTATGTTGAAGGTGATGTTTGGAAATACTGATAATTTTGTTTTTCCTAAAAAACCAAGCAGTTTTGTGCCACCTTTTACACCTGCATTGAATCTGTTTATGAGTGGCTGTGAGAGAGATTTAATTAAATATTTTTCAGATGGCAACTTTACTAAATACTATAATTTAACCACAGCACAGAAGATGGCTTTACAATGCCTGATAAACAATAAAGATCTAACTATTAAAGGGGCTGATAAGGGAGGTGCGGTGGTCGTTTTAGACACCGCATGGTACGATCAGAAAGTAAAAAATATGTTAACAGATGACACCTATATAGAAATTAATCCCCTAGGGGTTAGACTTGTTATTGACAAGGTGCACCAGCGATTAGGATCTTTACTCAATGATATGAAAATCACACCTGACATACATGAGTTTTTACGGGTGGACAAACCAGTTACACCAGTATTCAAGGCCCTGCCTAAAATACATAAATCTCTGAGTGACCCACCCGTCCGACCTATAGTGTCAGGTAGGGGTTGGGTCACAGAGAATATATCAATATGGCTGGAAGCCACTCTTAAACCGTATATGGAACGGATAGATAACATTCTTGTGGATACAGGACATTTTCTGAGGGTTTTGGGGGATGTTATTAGACCAAAAGGAGTCAATGGACTGTTAATGATCACTTTGGATGTTAACAGTTTATTTACTGTCATCCCCAATGAATATGGTGTAACAGCAGTAGGTGAGCTTCTTGCAATACAGGGTGTAGATATGCACAAAATTGAGTTAGTGAAGGATTTGCTTACAATTGTTTTGGAAAATAATGTGTTTATAGGAGCAGGTTCGCTATATAGGCAAGCACAGGGGGTAGCTATGGGTACCCCCTGTGCAAATACCTATGCTAATTTGGTTCTCTCCAATTGGGAATCATCCACAATTTTGAACAACGAAGTATGGAAAGGTCACATAAGTATGTATACTCATTTTGTGGATGATATATTTATTCTGTGGAATGGAGACTAACTCAGTTGATTGCTTCCTCTCATACATTCACTCTACTACTGCATCTTTGAAATTTACTGCCAAGACATCCTATACCTGTATAGAGTTTTTGGATGTTTGTGTAGAACAGACACAGGAAGGTTTTGTTTCCAGTTTATACAGGAAAGAGTGTTGGAAGAACACTCTGCTATCCTATGACAGCATGCAGCCCCGACATGTGTTCCCTAATATTGTGAAGGGGCAGGTTAGTCAGATATCCAGGGTGAGTGCACTGGATAGACAATTTGATGAAGAGTTGGATAAACTTGATAAATGTTTTAAGGACAGAGGTTACAATGAAAGATTGGTACACAGTGTTATTGATGACAGTGTCAAACTTAGACGGACCAAATATAAGCCCTGGTTAAGGAGAACACATGAAGGGGAACTATCGAATGATGATAATGTATGTATGCAAATGGGTCCCAAATTGCTGTTTACTTATGGCAGTAATATAAATGACATCAACAGGATTGTATTAAACAAATGGAATATTTTAACCAGTGACATTGGACTAAGGGGCATTGTTGACAATAGCCCCAGGTTCCGATATAGGAGAAATAGGAATCTTAAAGATCTACTGTGTAAGGAAGGGATGAGTGGTCAAGGTGGGTCCCTAAAGATCACTGCAGGGACATTTCCCTGTGGGATATGCAAGGCCTGTAACCACATCAATAAGGAGACTACATTTACACACCCAATAACTAGGAAGACGTTTCACTTAAAAGGGAGGGCCACATGTAGGACTACCAATATAGTGTACCTAGCTGAATGTGTTGAATGTTCCTGTTTCTATGTAGGAATGACCAACAATATGTTTAAGGTCAGAATTCTGCAGCACTTGAGTAGTATTAGGAATAGTGACCCAAGTAATGCCCTATATAGGCACATTAGTGGAAATCCTACACATAGTTTTAAATTCAGGGCCATTGTTAATATTAGGCCAAACAGTAGGGGGGGTGATGTCAAACATCAGACAGCTCTGGCTGAATCAAGGTGGATTATTGAGTTCATGGCACATAGGGAACCAGGATTAAATGATGTCATTCCAGTTAAACCCACCCTTCAAAATAGGCGGGTTTTTCATTAGATGCTATTGGTTGTTTCATCTTTTAAAATGTTGTTTGAATAATGTGTCTTTGTCTGATGAAGGGTGTAACCCGAAAGCGCTTACCTGGAATTTTATCTGTCTATATCTGGATTAAATTTTACCACGTTTTATTCACACAGCAGTGTCCTGTTGCTTTTCATTTGGAGTTGTTTGTGTTTTGCCACTCTAGAAATCAGCAAGGGCAATTGTTACTGCCCAAGTCATCACATGCAGAATATCCATTATATTCTTGCCATCGCAAACTATAATTATATGTACTGTTCCTTGCTAATGATACATATCTTTCTGCCTGTTATATTTCATACAGTCAACTTCAAAGTAGTATTGGAGTCATTTGGTGGGAAATCTGGACCCATTTCCCTTTAAGAATCACTTCCTTTATTTTAATCTTGTTTCCTTCTACCAAGATGACATCACAAATGCTGACTGTAAAGTGTTAGTCAATTTACTGCATTTATCAGTAACAGCCAGAGTCAAGTATATTATCTGATATATTTTTTGTTGTTTCAACATTTTCTAACACCTGCCTGTGAATTCCAAGACCAGATAATAAATGTGTAGGTATGAATGAATTTGCTAATGCAGAACAGTCATTTCAGATGTTCTTCAACATATAGGCATCATATGATTCCACCTGTCAATGAGAAAACTTACTGTGAGATTTATGAAGAACCATTTAGGCTTTGTGCAAAGCCTGCATGATGTTTACATGTTAGCATGATAAACAGCATCACTAATTGCATAAACATGCTGCTTATCATGCTAACATGAATACAAGCATGTTTTCATAGGGAGCAACACTGTTGGTGGCCAAGAAAACATGTGAAAAGCACAAGCACACACAGTAAACAAATGAGCTTGCCTTTGGGCAAACCTGTTAAGCGTGCTCACATGGATAGCATAAAAATCTACATAGGGCAAATAATGCAAGCTTCACCAGGCAGAGAAAGTGTAGTGAGTGAAATGGACACATGAGTACAGAAATAAGTGAGAGGGTAGGAGAGATGGCAAGGGAAACTAGAATAGATGGTTTATCAGACAGGGAAATTATACTGGGGACAAAGCGCACAGAAATTAGAAATATGTAAGAGATTAGAAACAATGTTCAAATCATAGTAAGATAATTGATGTGAAGGTGCTTATGTCACAAAGACAATTGTGTAATAATAAAAGTTTGGAATACATATGTCATACTAACTAATGGCGGACACACATCCTGAGCAAATATAGGTAAATAAAAGCAGACATGATATCATAGGGTGTGATAGTTACACAAATTACCATTGTAACAAAGGGGATTGCATGACATATGAATGTTATTATCATGCTGAGGTGAGAAGACAGTTCGCAAGGTCACTACATACATTATGGGATGCGGTGGTGGTGCTGCGGTAGCGTTGTCGCCTCACAGTAAGACGTTGTCCTGTTCGATTCTCAGCTAAAGCGTCTTCTGTGTGGAGACATGCGTGAATGGGCGTACCTTTGTTGAAGGTTGTGCATCAGGGCTGGCAACTCGGTATGTAAAAATCTAGTGCCAATCATTAGCAGACTGGAGTTCTGCTATGGCGACCCCTAACCGGGAAAAGTCAAAAGATACAACATAGTGTGCATTTTGTCAATATAACTTATTGGAAAATAGGAATAGTATAGAAGGCACAATCTCCTTTTGTGAGGATGGAATCCATCCCATTAATGTTACCACTGACCTACTATGTATTAACTGCGTACACCACAGAAACAAGCTTACCACATGTAGAAGGAGGATCGCCCTTGAAGTGAATTATGCACTTCAGTATTCTAATGGGCATGCATCCTATATATAGTTGTGTATGGTGCTACAAATGTGGGAGCAGAGTGTGACATATGTAATTGGCACATGATGCCAAACTCCATGCAAAGACTGAGGACAAAAAGTGAAGGCTTTCTTGGTGGCCATTTCTGACTATGTATGTTGTGTGTGATTCTGTTTTCTTTACCAGATTAAACATGTAAAAAATGGATTGACGGGGAAGTGGTGAAAATGGGGGCAGAAAGGAGGATATAGGGGAAAGAATAGAGGAATTCACAGCAAGGTATTGGGAGTGACCCATAGCTATCCATGTCTAAACAGCATACATGCAGAAGTGTAGCCAGAATTTCCTGAATTTAGAGGATCATCACACCTAGGGTAGGTGACAACAAAAGAATAATGTTGTACAGCCAATTGTACCAAATCAAGTGTATCAAGAAAGCACATTGGTGAAGTGGACAGCTATGTATGGGTCATTATTTTTTTGTGGGACAGGTGCTCATTTTAAACTTTTTTAAACTTTCAAAGAGAGAGGAATGTTGGGGAATGTGCTTAGGAATACGAGGGTCAGGCAGGAAGGTTAGGAGAGGAAGCTGGCTCAGACACACAGGGCAAACAAGACAGACAAGGATGGTGCCTGACAAAAGCCTGGGGGGACACCATGTTTAGTTCAGTTCAGGCCAATTCCTTTATTTATACCTTTAGGTAAATTTAGTTTGCAGTATAGAGTTAGCACTGGTCGCAGAACATAAATTTAAGCATAAAACATGCAAAAACAAATTTAAAGGTAACACTTTTAAAGGCAAGGGTTCAGAGTCAATAAAGCCTACACTAAATGAACACTGTTCTGAGTGAACAGATAACACAGACATAACTCACACCTTCTTCCTCCTAATTTTAGTTTTCCTATTGATATTCTTTCAGCTTTAAATATTGACAGGGATTCATAAAAGTTACCACAAAGTGTAGACTACATGCACACTTAGTGTAATCTTTCTAAGTGACTAGAAAGCACAACAAATGTGATAAAAATGTTATTGAATACATATCATGTACCCTTAGTGTATACTTAGTGTAGGCTATACTGACTCTGGCCCAAGGAGTTTACATTCTATATTGCACATCCTCAGTCTTCCATTGTACATCCATACAAATTTAAAGTGTCATCATTATGTCCGGCTATTTTGCATTTCAAAACAGATGTTTTCAAACAGATAAAAAGCTGGAATTTGAATATGCTACCATTACAAATTGGTCTTTAGCTTGAACACATTTGTTATTAATTTCAACAATGGCTACTGGAATAAAACTATTCTTACACCATTTTGTTTTATACCTGGGGAACAGCATATAATGGATGTGAAACATCCTGCAAATTTGAACCAGTTATTTTTTTCCAGTCTTCTTAAATATAGAGACATAAGGTTCAATTGTTGCTCTCCATTCAGCTTACTAGACCACTTCACAATCTGATTCAAAGAATTCTTATTTTTCATCAACACATATTCATACCATGCTACCAAAGAAACTGGTAGAATTGATCCAATGAAAGCACGGTAAAATAAGATCATCATTTTTTATCGATATATAACTGGGACAATTTTCACAAACAAAACAATCTTTGCTGTCCTTTTCTAAAAGCTTCACAATTTTCCTCAAATTTCAACTTTGAGTCTATAATTGTCCCAAGATATTCATAAGATTGTACATATTCAACCAACTGACCATTTATAACTGTTACATTTTTATTTTATTTTTATTTTATTTATTTAACATTTGTTGACCGGGAAAGTCCGACTAGGTTTCACAGAGCCTGTTTCATGCGGAGGGCCAGGGAGAATGCCAGATGTGCATGTCTTTGGAATCATGTGTATGTGCATGTTTCCTAAAATCAGTGATCATATCTTTAGTTTTAGATACACTTAACTGAAGATAAGGATCATTACACCATTTAACAAGATCAGTAATAACTTAACCATGACTATTCTCATTGTCTTTAAACTGACTAACTACAAGAACAGCAGCATATTTCAAAATGGCCCTATTTTCATGCTTACTCCTACGTTTGTATAAAGAATAAACAAAAGGGACAAAAGTACACATCCTTGTGGAGCTCCTGTTGAAGAGTACACTAGATCAGACAAACTTTTATTGAGTCTTTGTGTTCTATTGGTCAAAAAAAATCTAAAATTCAGCCCATAAGATTATTACTCAGACCAAATTGTTCTTGCAATCTGCCAATCAAAAAATGTGACTGAATCATATTAAAGGCAGAAGAAAAATCAACAAACAAAAGTCTAAAGTATGACCCATTACTTTCTATATGTTTAACAAGTAAATTAAGCAGGGTAATTGTTGCATCCTCTACCCCACTGTGTGATCAATAGGCAAGTTGTACAGGATCGAGCACATGCTCTATTTTCATTAAAATTTCTAACTTTAACAACCTTTCAAAAGTTTTCATTAAAGATTGATATAAGAGCTATCAGTCTAAAATCATTAAGATTTTTGGACATTTCAATTTCAGAAATGGAACTATCACAGCATCTTTCCACACCTTAGGTACATGCTGCGTCTGTAATGATCTATTAAAGATATAATGAAAAACAGAACTTAATTTTCCTGCACAAGTTTTAAGTACATGACCACAAAGGTTATCAGGTCCACCACATTTTCCTAATTTTATTGAAAGGAATGCCTTTTCTGGCTCTTTTTAATCTATACTAGAATACTGATTATCTAAAAGTTGTTGTTTCAAATTATTTATGTAGCATTAAAATAATTGAAAAAGGAATTAGGGGCACTGGCAAAATCATAATTTGTATCCCAACCATCTAAGATGATCTGACCACTATTATTTGACTTCTGAATACCTGCTATACTTTTCGTACTAGATCATACAGATCCAAGATTATCTGCAGCAATCTTACCCTCTAATTCAGTATTATAGTTTTGTTTTTCTCTTCAACTCCTTAGTGGCTGAATGCAATTCAAACATATTTCCATCTTTAAAAGCTTTTTTTTCTTTTTTCTTTATACTAGATTTAACAGATGTATCTATACATGGTTTATTATTTGGGTAAACTTCAACTTGCTTACATGGTATAATCATATCCCTACAAAAAAAAACAATATAAGAACATATCACATCAGCAAAATTGTCCAAATCTTCACTACACAATCATTTAAACATTTCCCAATCAGTACAGTTGTAATATTCCTGTAGACACCATACCGATTCTTCACTCTAAATTTTTATATCCTTCTCGTGTACCTTCTCCCTCTTCAAAACCATTTAATATGTTGGTAATAGCTGCACACAATTATGATCTGTCAGACCCAATGCAGGTAACGGAAATGCTTTATACACTCCTTTAATTGACCCATAGCATAGATCTGGAACCTTATCTCACCTTGTTGGACTGAAAAACTATTGATAAAAATTAACAAGTGCCTTTTTAAGAGATACATGATTAAAGTCACCAAATATAGAATTTGGTACCTCTGATGAAATCATCTGTAGTTTTTGTATTACTTTAAAAATAATATTTGCATAGAAGCAGCATTTCCTTTCGGATGAATATACACTGCTGTTATAAAGAGCTGTGGAAATTCCTGTGGCAAGTAAAAAGGGCGGAATGACACTGAGAGAACCTCAACATCTGATATACAAATACATTCTCTAACAGCCACAGAACTGCAGTATAGTTTATTCAAATATAAGCATACCCCACCTCCTTGAGTTTTCCTCGTCGATTCACCTTTTCAATCCAACTGAAATTGCACTCCAAAATCATTGATAAGCAAATCATCATCCTGGTCATACTCTGTAAGCTATGTTTCCATAAGGCCAAAATACAACAGTCTCTAAAGCCTTTCTGATAAAGAACGTTCCACTGATGTTCATCCATCTTATTTCTCAAGGACTGAACATTTCCCATAATCATTAAAGGCAAAAGGATTTGATTAAACCGCAGTTTCTTTAGGCACACTGTAACACTCCCTCTTTTATCTCACTTCTTATTATTCCTCATTGTGCTATCAGTCTCTTTAACACATCTCAAAATGTCATCCAGTAACTGTGGTATGACTACTTGTGAACAAACTGCATTCGCACAGTTCAATCGCAGCAGCACTTCCTTAGTGTATCGTATCTTGCTTTCCTAATGTGCAGCTCCATTAACTCCACAAATAAATGCAAGTAAGGGGTAAAACAAAACAATTAAAACAATAAAATGATAAAAATACATTTTAAAGAAAAAGAAACAACATGACCAAGATGAACACACACAAGATGCCAAATGCTACTCTCCCACTGCTGGTCGCTATGTGCGTATGCACCCTTCTACTGCTAATGTTCCTCAATAGGTAAGGGATCTCAGAGGTGCACCCACATCAAGCCTGAGAACAGTGAAAATCTAGTCCTAACCCTCAGAACTCTCATCACTGTCTCCTGTCTCAGTTTCTTGTGTCAGTGCTCAGTGTGGCATCTTCTTGGCAATGTGAAGAAGCACCTTTTCTACACGGCCAACTTGGGTACTGAGGCCCTTCCCATTATACCCTCCACCAGTCCTGTCAGCTCTTGGCAGGTGACAAAATCACCATCTCCAATAATACTACCCTTGGAGGGTACCAGCACACCAACTGCTAGCGCAGAGTTACATGATACAGATGGGGCAGGTAGGGCAAGGGTTGTGGAGGCAGTACGGATAGCTTGGAACTCTAATGTGCTAGGTGTCAGTGCTGCAACCTGTGAAGGGATGGCAGGCCAACCCACAGTGGTGAATCTACCTCTCTGTGCTGCATGTCAGTTTTTGTAAACAGAAATATGTGATAACAGAATATTTTTAAAGCATATAAAATATTACTCCTCCTCAAAAGATTAGACAGAAGGTGTGCGATATAATATATATAAGAGAGATATAAAAGAGAGAGAATTAGATCCATGGCATATCACATGACTATATAATTTCAGAAAATAAACAGTTATGATTAGTCTATACACCTTTACACATCCATGTATGATGGGAAGGCCTTACTTTGTTGTACCATTAATCAGTTGTACAGCTATGATATTATAAATATAACTATTTATTACAGTATTGCCTTACTGCATACAATTACAATAGTTATTAGGCTATGAGTAAGACCTGATGCATGCATACCCCATACTTCTCTGAGGCGAGTTAGCCTCTCTTGGTGCACCTCCCTGTTCATTGTAATGTCTTCAGCAGCTGTACAACACAGAAGAAGAGAAGAAGAGACATGAAAGCATATGGAATAACAGTCTTGGCTGTGTCCTGCATTTTATACCATTTAATACTGATGGTCAGTATACTTACACAACTGTGTGATGTCAGTATTTGTAAACTCATCCTCTCATCAACTAAGGAGGTCCTTCTTGTGCTGTTTCAGTTCACTATAATGGTGATGGCAATTCTCTTCAGAGCATAGGATGCCAGTTGCACTGGAGACAGCCATGGCTAATCTGTTCCAAGCCTCAGTTTTATACTTAGACCCAGTATAGTTGCCCTGCAGCAGCCTATGGCTGTAACCCTTCATGAGGAGTGCCACAAAAAACTTGGACTCCTCAACACCCTACCTTTGTGTTCTAAATTCAATACCATCATCTCCAATACCGTCATGTCTGCAGAAGTCAAGCTGCAGTTCTAAGGCTGAACTTATACCAAACTCCAATATCACTTTTAACAGCTACTATGCGAACATCCACAACCATGCCAAGTGCATGCATGCAATGAAAAGCACAGAGAAGCATTTGCAAACAAAAAGGAAGGTATTTTATCAAACAACAATGAAGATATGAAAAATGTGCACATCACTCACTCATTAGTAATACTATGCAACATTGACAAAACTGCTTGCACTAATGTAAATTGCAGAAATTAATTTGTTCACTATTGTCTTTAACTGAGAGCCCTGTTTGCATTCTGCTAAGCAGTTCTGAAATTACACAAGCAAAAAAAAAACATATATAACAATTTATATTTTACACAACAAATCACAAGCTGCATTTTCACATCTGTTGCAAACATGCCAAGCATCATATGGCTTCAAGCCCTGCATTCTCTTTTCTGTTTCTTTAAAATTATTTAATTTAACTGGTGTGCTACAATAATACTTAGATGTAGAATTATGTCTCTTACTGCAGTTCAGAGTGCTGTAGCAAAGCACACGTGTGCCAATGTGAAATGCGCTACTGATTGCATGCCAAATTAAATTTCTCAGTTTGTACCTTGGGCAGTGGATTCTCATTCATTGCTTCAAAACTCTGCCAGACAACTTTGTGCTTTGCCAAAACCCTTGCAAATGAAGGACAGAAAAAAAAATTGTCAGTAGTAGCAAATATTGGGGAATAATAATATAAAAGCAGGACTGTAAAGTTTCCTGGATCTGTGTGCGTGTGTTACAACATGATCATATGCATTAACTCTGTCAGACAGCACACTATCTGGAATTGAACCCATAATTCAGTGCAACAACAACACATACTCAGGTCTGTTTCTTATCCCTGCTCTGTGACTGTGGCTGTTGTCGCTAGTGGTATTATTTACCTTTTTTCTCTGGTGGTATTTCTGTTTCTTATCCCTCTTTGCCACCAACACAGGACCAGAAAGCTTTCCTTTTTTTATTTATTTGAACATGTCTAGATCAATGTGATATTGAGAAATACTTTAAGCTAATAATACCCCACAACATATTAATGTCAGTTTGCCATCACTGTTAACTATGTCTTCTCTTTATTGAGCTTGTCGGTATGTGTTGGAGGTCCTGCCCCTGCTTGTGGAACATGAATGTGTGGTCCTGGCTCTTGCTGTCTCTGTTATACCTGTTTCCTCAAGATGATTTTGTGCAACATGGCACAGACTGTGAGAATTTCTGCACAGGTGTATGGGTCACACTACAGTGTACCCCCTGATGTGCCTACACAGCAGAACCATGACTTCAGCATGACAAACACATGCTCTATGATGTTTCTAGTTTGAGGGTGGGCATTGTTGTATCCTTCCTCTGTGAGTTTTTGTGCATTTCTGATGTGTGTCAGTTCACAGTTCCAGTGAATAACCTGCATCACCCAGTAGATGTCCTTGTGGAACATCATCCATAACAAATATTGTGTAAAGTTGTGAGATGTGCCATATGTGTAAGTCATGGTAACTGCCTGAGCTGCCTGCATAGATACTGAGGATGATCCTTCAGGCATTACAGACAACCTGGTAATTGATTGAGTGGAACCCCTTCCTGTTGATGTACGTCTTTCCCTGTTCACCAGGTGGTACTTTCATTTCTATGTGAGTGCAATCTACGGTCCCCAAAACTCAAGGGAAGTGTGCTACTGCATACAATTCCTGCATTGTTCTTGCTCTCTCCTCTTCTGGTGTGTGTGGAAAATAGATGTACTCCCTTGCATGTTGTAGCACAGCATTAACACATTGGTGCAATATTCTGGAGGCTGAGGCCTGTGGCACCCCTAGTATATCCCCTGTGGGTCTCTGGAATATACCAGTAGCTAATACACTTAAAGCTATGCATAACTTAGTTTCAGCTGGTATAGGTTCTCCTTGATTTCCCCTGGGACTGAGTTGGGAGTGGCAGAGGTTGTAGAGTTCCTGTAGTGTTTCCCCATCAACCTTGTATCACTCTACTATTTCAATATCATGCACTCCATGATATGTTAAACAAAGTCTGAACACCCTTCTCATTGGACGAGGTCTAACAGGTGCTGCAGCAGCATAGATTTGGTCCTATTATACATACATACACATGCAAGAGAACAGAAACAGCCTCTAACATTGTTTTTTTTTTTCCTAAGTGTGATGGTGGCTGTCTTCCAGTAGGTTTTGGCATTCATGACAAAAGGCTACACCATCTCTACATAGTTACTTTGTAGCTTCCTGAATGACTTTGCCATAATGGGTAGGCTCCTTACCATGCATTTCAGCTGCTTATGCTTTCATTAGCATACTCTGCTGTTTACCTTTGTTTGGTGGTTCCACACAACATGTAGAGTAATTTAATGAATACAAAACAGGTGCAATGCTTACACGATAGTAGCACAGAAACTAGCCATTCATGAAAACTACCCATCATATTTTAAATTATTTCTTAACATTTAATATATACTTTTTGAGACTTAAACCCATGCATCTAATACTAGATGCATAGAGCATTACTACAGGTTAAAATGCTTATAGCTGTTGCATAGAGCATTACTACAGGTTAAAATGCTTATAGCTGTACTAGGCATAAAGCAATATTGCATTCTGACAGGTATATGACTAAGTCTTTTTCAACAATGCTACAGCACAGCATAAAAGTGTGAAACAATGGATTCCAGGGTGTGAAGATCCATCATGCCTATCAATGGTTGTACCTCCCTTCCATTTCCATTATTATATCCAAATAATAATTTTGCAATGGAGGAAGGGCAGCAATGTTTGCCCTTCAAATATTGTAAAGTTTCCCTGAAATATTCTTTTCATGACAAACTCAATCAGATGCTCAGTGAGTCATTTACTTACAATTTGGCATTAAATTAATAATCTCTTGACCTTTTTCACATTCCTCTGTCCTAGTAACCAAACTTGACATAAGCAGGGTAATTCTAAGAAATGAAATGGCACAGATGGTCAAAACTAGGTAAATAAGTACTCCAGTATGATAAAATTATATAATGTATTATTACGTTTGTATTCTACTAAATTAATACCACCCTACTCCCACCCCCAAAGAATATAGCAACTACAATCCTCCTTTGACTGTCTCAATAAATGATAGAAAAAGAGGAGTTCAAACCTGTTGGAAATATTTCTAAGTTAATTTCAGATCGGAAAGTTCAGCTCATTAACATTTTTCATAAGTTATTTTTCAAAACTCAAAAGTCAAAGCAGAAAGCAAGAAGACATATTTAAGATAAACAACCTTGATGCTTTTAAGTTAGAACAGCCTTCCCTGAGTGAAAGGAATTATGTACTGTTTATAAAGTACAAAAAAGTAAAATACATATTTATTTGAATATATTAATGTAACTCTGCAATGAGGAAAAGGTTACTTCAAAAAATCTGTTCTTAAGCATAGTCTTCCTGAAATGATTCACATGCACAAACTGTCAACATCTTAAAATATGAAAAAAAGAACATTAAAAAAAAGATATGAAGAAAGCATTTTAATATGATGTGATGTATTCATCTGTTTACATTTCAGTGGAAGGCAGTAACTTACATAACAGCCAACTGTTCATTACTGCATATGTGTTAGAAAATGGACATTGGTTACTGCATGAAAAACTCGCTTCTTGTCATGATGATGGATGAAATCTCAAAGTATGGTGGGTGTGGAGGACTTTATTTGAATATGAAGTGTGAACTCTATTTTCAGTCAGCTGCTTTTTACCAAATACAGAATCTGACCCAATGGACATTCCAGTGCTCTGGACCCATTTTGGCTCACTGTCAAACAGGATGAAATTAAAGTATACAAAGTTGTGTGTACCCTACAGATGTGACCCTGCATCGCAGGAGTCTTTCTTCTTTTATTTTTACTTATTTATTTAATTAAGTCCACCAAACACAAGTGCCTGTTTGCAGGGTTGACCAAGGAGTACTGCCATTGTTTTTTATTTCCAGAATCACACAGAAAGGCAATGGAGGCTGAGG
This sequence comes from Protopterus annectens, assembly GCF_019279795.1. Taxonomy (NCBI): domain Eukaryota; kingdom Metazoa; phylum Chordata; order Ceratodontiformes; family Protopteridae; genus Protopterus; species Protopterus annectens. Next base: position 195,320,601 of record NC_056727.1, read on the forward strand.
GTTTCAAACCTTGGACTACAAGAAGCAGTTCATAGTATTAATCTTCTTTGCTAACCATCAAATCATGTTTTTAACACATTTCTATCATCTTACATTCCATGAAGGTTGTTGTTGTTGTTTAGGTCAAACAGACAAATATCAAGGCTGATCAAAGTATATTTACTTATTATGGACCTGACCCCTGATAGACTCATGTGTAATTAGGGCAAATTCAGTGCTGTCTTCAACTGTATCTGCATCTGAAAATTAAATAACTGCAAAAACAAACATTGTGTTTTTTGTTAAGATATCAATAGTTCACTGGCAAAATGTCCTTGTATTACTTAAACTTAAGCTTTCCTACCTTTTCCTCCTGTTATCCATTCACCGATACCACTTTAGTCACTGTAGTCCCCTATGGGACTAAAACTCTAACAGCCATCCATTCACCAATACCACGTTAGTCACTGTAATCTTGTATGGGACTAAAACCCTAACAGCCATCCATTCACCAATACCACTTTAGTCACTGTAATCCTCTATGGGACTAAAACTCTAACAGCCATCCATTCACCAATACCACTTTAGTCACTGTAATCTTGTATGGGGATAAAACCTTAACAGCCATCCATTCACCAATACCACTTTAGTCACTGTAATCCTCTATGGGACCAAAACTCTAACAGCCATTAGCCAAGCTTATAAGTAGCTCCTAATCCCTACTGTTTGTAACTTCTCTGACTGCTGACTCCTCATATCTATTCACCAATACCAAGTTAGTCAATGTAATCCTCTATGAGACTAAAACTCTAACACCCATTAGCCGAGCCTGTAAGTAGGTCCTAATCTCTACTGTTTGTAACTTCTCTGACTACTGAAAAGTGTCTTGTCTGCTTGCATTTGTACTGTGAATATCTGATTGTTTTGTTGTATAATGTACATGTTTGTTGTACTACTCTGTATAAAAATATTTATCTCTTGTTTAACTTGTACTACTCTGTTTAAAAATATTTTTCTCTTGCTTAACAATGTGGAGCTTTTCTCCCCGGGCCTCTGCTGTAAATGGACCTAGTCCAGTTGAAATTTCCCGGTTAACAAATGTAAAATAAAAATAAATAAATAAAAATAAAAGTATAATGAAAATTGTAGCTTTTTAGTTCCTGAGGATTAAGTCAGCTCTCTGCTGTGTGACACAAAAGTAATCAATAAGGTTGAACAGAAAAGGAAAAGTAGCTATGGTGTAGTTCAGCACTGTGAGGGCCTCCATTTCAGTCAGCATCTTAGTTAATGTGTGCATTTGCAGGAAAATAATGTTTTTAGTAATACAGTATTTGTCATCTTTCTTTTCATAAAGTTGAGACTGCTGTTAATCTGTCTAAATAAATTCCTTCTCATTCCTTTCCAGTGAAGACTTTCCAAACACATTTTATTCTTTCTGGTTTCTGCAATTTGCTACAAGAACCCTCTTGTTTTTTACACTGGCTCTCACTACTATCTCCAGTCTACTGTTTAATAAATTAAAGTGTCCCCCCTACGCTGTTCTTTTCATTCTTATTTTTTCTTCATAATATATCCATAGTCTCCATTAAACTAACTTTTAGCTGAAAGAAGTGTCATTCTATTTTATATCACTATAAGAATAATTTTGTTGACCTGTTCCTTCGCCTCCCCCTACTTTACATTTTTTTCTCCTTCCTAACTTGTGAACAAGATCCCAAGATGCTTACACACCTAACTATAAACAATAACCAATTGCTTTCAAAAAGTCAACAATGATCTCTGATTTGGAGGTCCTGGGTTTTATCTCATCTACAGCATAGTTACTTGAGGCTAAGAGGATACCGGCAAAACCAAACTGCAAAATACGAAACTCCACAACTACAAGCTCTTCTCACTCTGGAGAATGTACGCAGCTTTGCCATCACTGAGACATGGTTTAAATCCACATAAGGTGCTCCAGCAGTACAAGCCTTCAGTGCCTTCCACACATTTAGACCATCAGCTGGACAGACAGGGACAAAAGGTGGAGGAGCCTCGATCTACAATAGCAACACGTACAACTCTAGGTTGGTTAAGCATGATGATGCCCTGGAGTTTATCCATGTGCAAATCACCGTAGACAAAGTCTCATACCATATCTTAGCAAGATATAGGCTACATTCTATGTCCCAAGAATCCCATGTATCATACCTAGACCTACTGGAGACACTCATCATTAAACAAAATACCCTATGCATGGGAGACATTAACTATCCCTCTGTAGACTGGAAAACATACACTGCCTCAAACTCACCGGCACAATGATTCCTTGGCTTTATTAATGCAATTACGTTTGACCAGATTGTGCCCACATCCATCAGAGATTCAAACATACTGGACCTGGTACTCACTAATATGGGAGAGCACTGCAGACTGCCCAGTGTCACATTCTTCCTGGTGAGGTCTGACCTCAAAGTTGTCTCCTTTGAAATAAAAATCAACGCAGCAACCCCAGCAAACCCTGTAACAGTTAGGAACTATTCCAAAGCAAACTCTATGCTATTAAGTAATACATTTGTCAAAATTCAAAGCAACTCCTAACACTGAGTTCAGAGCAACCTATATGGAATTGTTCACAGAGGCCCTGTACAACAATGTAAATGACTGTAGAGAGGCTGCTGCACCTAATAGAAGCAAGCCCAAAACAAACTCTAAAAACAAACCACACTGGTGGATTCTTCACCTTAATAGAGTATATAACAAAATGAAATAAATCATAGCTAAAATTAGAAAGCTCAAGTCCCATAATGATAACATCTCTCTAATTAAGGTAAACAGCAAACTAAGAGGTCTATTTATGTCTAACAAGATAAATTACAGGGTCAAGATAAGCTCACAGGCTAAAGACAACCATAAGGACTTCTACAGTTATGTCCGTGACCTCAAAGGTAGCATACAGTAGTGTGCCAAACCGGCGGTCAATGGTGCCATCTTCACTGAGCAGAGTGACATAGTGAGTCTGCTGGCTGACAATTCAACTCAGGCTTCACCTCTTACTTCCCCCATGTCTCCCCTCCCATAAAATACCTATTAGTATAATCCCTACAACTATTAGCAGTGACCAGGTCCTGACAGCACTCACTAAAGCCAAAGCACAGCCTCAATGGGCCCTGGTAATATCTCAGGATACCTCATAAATAGCTTGAAACATAACCTATCAGGACCACTTGAGTTTTAAACTATAGTCTCAAAACAGGCTTTGAATCATGAGAATGGAGGACTGTAATGGTAGTCCCACTTAACAAGGGTGGACCATCAAACAACCCAATAAACGACAGACCCATTAGTCTGATTTGTCTAATATGCAAAGCAATGGAGCAAATTATCACAGAAATGATCAACAAAGATATAGGCAACCTTCAGACACCGGACCAAAATCAGTTTGGTATTGTCAAGGGAAAGTCATGCCTACTAAACCTGGTGTTCTTCTTTAAGAAGATCACCAAGACGATGGGTGAGAGAAAAACAGTGCATACTGCCAACCTGGACCTGGCTAAGGTGTTCAGTACGATACTCTACTCAGGTATGGTTGACAAATTCACCAAACTGAGCATAAACGCCCTACATAACTTTATATATTGTCAGCCGTCTCACAGACAGAACCCAGGAAGTCAGGATTGATACGACCTCCACTAAGAGACCCGTCACCAGTAGGGTACCTCAAGACTCCAAGATGAGGCCGCTCCTATTTCACATCTATTTCTCTGAGGTAAAGGCTAATGTCAAGGGTATTTGGCTGACCAAGTTTACAGATGACTGTAAACTGGGAGCTATCATAGACTCCACCTTCAACACAAACATCGGACAAGAGAGTCTAATACAGATAAATGATTGTTGCCAAAGTCATAGATTAAAACTCAATGCCAAGAAAAGCATTATAGCACCTTTTGGCAAAACAGCCACTCAGACTAATTAGTCCATTAAGAAGACTGCCTTAAGAGTTGATTTAGTAGTCAGAGATCTGGGAACATATATAAACAGTAATCTGACTTTTGACCAACATCTGGCAAAGGTAGCAAGAAAAATCATTCTATACTGAGAGGTGATCTCTGCCTGACATACAATGCATCCTTGGATCTGGCTCTGATGGACCTTTTGCACATCCGCAAAATAAACAGCATTAGAACCACTTGATTCAAGGATTTAAATTTTGCTTGTGACATAAATGGGATATGCTGGTTAGACAGATGTGTGTCACAAAGGATCACCATGTTCTGGAAGAGGCTCCCCATCCATGTGAAGCAGAATCCATCCCTAACCATATTTAAGCATAACATTTTATAATGGATGGGAAATCAAAGATTCACCCTGGATCTGGCCTCCATATCTCTGATAGAAAGAAGTAGACATTAATTATGCTCAAACTAACATGCCCTGCCACATAACCTTTAGAAACTCCCTAACTAACATAAGTCTTCCTATGATATATGACAATACAATTGGGTTGCATAGCTAGGCTTATCAAGGCCCTGGGGGTTGTAAGCCTAGTAATTACCTATGAACTTATAAGATGCAGTCCTTATGTAACCTTACAATATATTTTTCACCCCTTATATGCATTTTGATATCTTGTCTATGATCATCTCAAACGAAGAGAAAACAAGAAATACATTTAGCAGAGTCATTTTACTACTTTAACATATTCAACAATGCCAAGAATGTGGATGTAACTTTTTCCAACATATGCATAACAAAAGTTTGCCCACTTTTATTAACTAATTCAGATCTCAGGAGAGTTTTTGATGATAAATTCCTGTTTTCATTTAGAAATAATGTGTTGCTGAAGCAACAGTTATGCTATAAGAATTTTGAAAAGATCCCTTTTGATGCATCAGATAGATGTGGGACATTTTGGTGTAGACTATATAAGACTTGTCAGTATATCTGGAGTTGTACCTCTCTGGTATATTTGGCTAGGCAGTGGTGGTGCAGCGGTTAGCGTTGTCGCCTCACAGCAAGAGGTTCTCCCGTTCGATTCTCAGCTGGAGCGCGCCTTCTGTGTGGAGTCTGCATGTCCTGCCCACGGTTGATTGACGTTAAAAGACATACAGGTAGGTGCGTGCGTGAATGGGTGTGCCTTCTTTGATGGTTGGGCATCGGGCTGGCAACTCAGCACTGTAAAAATCCACTGCCAATCATTAGCGGGCTGGAGTTCTGCTGTGGCAACCCCTAACCAGTAAAAGCCAAAAGACAGCAACCTCTCTGGTACACTCACAAATGAAGCAAGAAATTAGTTTTGATTTTTATGCTAATTGTAGGACCAATAATTTAATATATTATGCTAAATGTGTGAAGCGTTGTATATCAGGAAGACTAACAAAATGTTTGAAGAAAGGATTCTAGAGCACATGGGGGACATACATGATCAGAAGAGTACAAGTGCATTTGCTCAACATGTTATAGAGAACAGGAGCAGCTACAGTTTTAAGCTTCTTGTATTAGAATTAGTGTCTGAAATTTTGAGATGGTGGGGACTTTAAGAATATCACTGAAAAGAAGGAAATGAAATGGTTACTTCTTTTGAAAGGAAATGCATTTCTAGGGCTGAATGAACATTTGTCTCTGTTGCTGGTTCTTAAGTCCCGGCCCCTTAAAAATTAATATTTAAATGTTAGAGAGGTGTGTAGCTTTTTCGTGATATTATTGGCTATGATAAGTTTTTCATGTCACTGTTTAAATATTTATGTTTTTAAAGGGGTGTGTTGACACAGCGCATCTTCACTGGCCAGTGGCCAGTTCCTTGCTCCAGTGGACTGTCTTTATAGACTGGAACATTGTTTTCATTGGCGAATGTCTTTTTGAATTTTATGTGTGTGTGTGTGTGTGTGTGTGTGTGTGTGTGTGTGTGTGTGTGTGTATAAGTTGTTTGTGTACCTTTTTATATGGTCTGAAGAAGCGGGTTTGTTTTCAGAGAAAGCACTTACCTTTTTTACTGAAGTTTATAAACCTTTTAAACTGTGGTGTTCGGAGCTCCAGTTTTTCTTTTACATAGCAGCAGTAGTCCAAGATTCCATACAGTTTTGGTACATCTACCAAGAAATTCTGGGGTAGGTAGTTGTAGGCCTTTTCCAGGTGCTTAAAATCCAGAGAATGAGCATGGGTAGAACTCCATGATTTCTATAGTAAATGGACCGGAGCAAAGTATTGATCCACTTTTTTTTATTTCACCTACCCCCTTTTCTGGCTTCATATTAACATTTTCCTTACAGTCCCCTAACCACATTCAAAAGTCTAACAGAAAAATAAAACCCTGAAGCAACTGCCTACATTCAAGAATGTGGATACTGGAACCCTGTAAAAAGCTACTGCAAGCCCTACTTTTATCAACAGACTGTGAACAGTTTAGGTCTAATATAATCTTCTCTCTATGATACTCCCATCAGTTGTTGCTGTGCACACTACTGGACCCCTCCACCCCTTTCCTCACATTTATTGTAACAAAAATGTACAGTTTTCCAAAGTTTTGCATTTATTTTATATTCTACCTCCATGATGCTCTACTGCTTTTGAGTTCACATAGATAAAAAGACGGCTTTAGGTACTGATCTGGGCTAGCTGTTTGATTGTTTTTCTCATCTTATAGCTTTCTCCAAGTCCTCATTCAACACATTCCATACATACTTGCTTCACTTGGGCTCACTCACCTCCCATACCCTACCCCTAATTCCACCTAACCCCACTTTCCTAAAATGTATGCACTCACTTTAATTAACCACACGCCCACAACCACTCAATTTCCTCCTTCCAGCCAATCCCAGCTATCCAGTCACTCAAAACTACTTTCTCCACCCTATTACTCTAATTAACTCTTAACTTCCCTCACTTCTTTCACTTAGCATACAATATGTTACTCATCCTACTTAACTCCCTCCTTTTAGTCTCTCTTTCCTACTCCACCTCCTATCACTCCCACTACAATCACTCCCACTGTTCTCCTACTATCTCCTTCAATCACTACAATACACTAACCTCTATAAACTTCTCAATAGTTCCCTCACCGTTTACTTACTTTCAAACTGTCTTACATAAATTTAAAATACTTCTCCCTCCCTCTCCCCCCACAAAACCTAAACTCAAACTTCACTTCTACAGCCCCCTTACCACAGCATACAAGACCTCCTTTCCAAGCCTTCTGCTGGCTGGCAATATTCACCCCAACTCTGGCCCATCCTCCAACTCAACCACAAGTACCCATACTCACCTCTCTAACACCTCCACTACATTACCTGACCATTCTCCCTCTTTACCCCCTATATCCCCTATTCAAACTCCTCAACCTCACATCCCAAAATCTTGAAAATACTCTACCTCAATATTCCTAGCATTGCTAACAAAGTTACTGCTTTCCATGACCTTATCTCTCTCTACATCTCTGACATTCTAACCCTCTCAGAAGCATAGTTACAACCCCATATTACACACTCTGAAATCCTCCCTCCTGCTTACAACATCTTCTGTCTTGATTGACACAAGCAATGAGGTGGTGGTGTAGCTATCGTATACTCTGAAACTTTCTCAATATAAGCTACCTACATATCCTCCTAATTTCCATCCAGCTGAAATTCTTATTGCTAACTGTAAACTAAATTATCTCAAAAACCTAGCCAATTTATATCCCGCCTGGCAACAACATCCCTACTCTCAAACACTTTCTGTCCTAGGCATCTTAAAACATCTTTTATGAGACTATCATCATAGGTGACTGGAGCTCCCTTAATTTCTACTCTCCCAATAGAGCATCAATCTCTTTGGATTCTCTCAGCTCATCACCTCTCCCACTCATATCAATTAACACACAAATAACAGCACTACCCTTGACTGGATCCTCACCTCTAACCCAAATCTGTATCACAATGCCACCACTCTAGCTGACTCCCTCAGTAACCATCTCCCTACCCACATGTTACAACACTTAACTCATCTGCTAAAACCTCACCAATACAAAGACAGACATAATCTCTCTAACTTCTACCCAAATACCTTCAATAATCTTCTCTCTTCTATTAACTGGTCATTTCTCGATGCCCTCCCTCTCAATGAGGTTGTCTCCAAATTTAACAACAGCTTCCTGAATATCCTAAACTCCTTAGCCCCTACTAGAAAAATAAGAAGAAAAATAAACTTTGCTCCATGGTTAACCCAATCCACCCATAAACTAATGCTTAAATGAGACAGTGCCTGGAAAACGTGGAAAAAAAAACAAACTGCCATCACCATTTCCAAACCTATAGAGAAATTAGGAACCTAACCAAGAAACAAGTCGATCTGAACAAAAAAAAATACTATCAAAAACCACTAGATAACCCCAACTCCAACACAAAAAAGTTCTGAAATAGCATCAGCAGACTCTTACATTCAAGCAACCTATCTACCCCCAGCCCCTGTCCTAACAGCTCACCAACAGTCACCGTCTCCTTTCTTAATTCCTGCTTCATTGACTCTATAAAAAAATATACAGCACCTCTACAGCTCTCATTTCATTTACACAGAATATTGCCAAAGTATGGAACAATAACAAACTAGTCTCATGCCTCTTTCTTTAACTATTTAAAGCCCCCGTTACCTCTCCAAGGGTCAATCCTTGGACCTCTCCTTTTTAATATCTTTACAAATAACCTACACACTTCCTGTCCAAATTCCTCACTAACACAATACACAGACGACTCCACTATTATCTTGTGCTCTGATAAAGTTCCCCATCTCCTTGCTCTTACTCAAGATTCCCTCCTTTCAGTCAAAAAATGGCTGACCAATAATCAACTACATTTCAGTTGTAAAAAAACAAATTTTCTGCTCTTCCTCCACAAATCACTGCAGCAAATATTTTCAGAGTATCTTCTCTTAATAATACACTTATCTCTGTTGAACCGCATACTAAACATCTGGGTGTAATCACAGATAACCAACTAAAGTGTGATATATATATTCAGCAAGCCATCAAAAAGACCCTCCAAAAACTTGGTTTCTTGTACAGACAAAAAAAAATACCTCACTATTAAAGCCAAACATTCTCTAGCACAGACTTTCCTTCTCCAGCCTTACTCTATGCAGCCCCTATTCTCATCAATATTCAATCCAATCTAGTAGCTAAACTTGAAACCACCTACAACAAAACAGCCAGATTCACTGTCAACCTTCCCTATCGCTCTCACCATTGCATAGCTTTAAAAACCTACAATGACTTGAGCTCCATAACGAACTCCTTCTTCCCCAACTCCACCTCACACACACTATCTTAAATCAAGCCTCGCGCTGTCCTGCCTCATGGACCTCATCACTTCCTACTCTCCTAAGCATAACCTTTGCAGCAAAGACTTACACCTCTTAGACATCTGCAAACCCAATAAAAATATTGGCAAACTTTTATACAGCTACTCCATCTGCAATGCCTAGAACAAACATCTCCTTTCTCTAAAAACAAATGGCAACTTCCTTAACTTCAAAAAACTTCTAAAGGATTTGTTTACTAATTCCTGGACCTGTCCTTGTCCCACTCCCACCTAAACTACTCCCTCTCCTCTTTCCTCTTCCCCTCTCAGCTCTCACACTTTACCAAAACAACTCTTTCAAGGTCTTTATGATATTCCACCAACCTTGAATTTCTCTCTGATGGTAATTGTTAGATAGAATCTAACATTTTATATATTTTATATACTTAGTAGGTACCATAGCTATTTAAACCCTCAGTATTACTCTTGTAGTCTAACATGTTCACTTATAAGTTGTATTCTGTTTCTCCTGTATATATACACTTATATGTTAATATTGTATGATGTTTTGTTTTTGTATTTGTTTTTCTGTGGAGTTTTTCTCCTCGGGTCTCCACTGAAAAAGGGCTCTGCATCCCAGTCGGACAAACCTGGATAACAAATGTTAAACAAATAAATAAATAAACATTCCCATGGCCAAGATGGCAATGAACACTATGCCTCCTGAATTACTGAGTCAGCTATTGGATGAAATTCTCTTTCCAGTATAGCGGCATAGGCTTCCATTAAGGCTAAGAAATGTGATCTCCTCTTGCACTGTTTATTACAGCTGGGACCATCAGCCTCATGTGCTTGTGTAGAATGATTTTCCCATCCATTTACATAGTGAAAAAAAAGCTTACTCACCATGACACCCTAACAATATCCAGTACCAGTGAGTGGACACATACTGTCAAAGTGAGTGGCTTCACCTACCAAAAGGCCAGTCACCAGTGGTGTACCACAGGATTCTATGCTGGGTCCTTTACTGTTCGTAATTTATTTCTCAGAAGTCCAGGCAAACTTTGACAACCTGTGGCTGATCGAGTTCACTGATAATTGGGAGCAATGATAGAGTCCACAATGATGTTAATATACTGCAGAAAAGGTTAACACAGACAAATGATTGGTGAAAAAAGCCATAGTCAAAAGCTAAATGCAAAAAAAAAAATGCATTATTATTCCCTTTGGGACAGCTGATATCCCTGCTAATTACATTATAGACAGCACCCATCTAAATGTACACCCAGTGGTACATGATATGGTTACTCAGGTTTATGGAATCTGAATTTCAACCACCACATATCCACATTAGTAAGGAAATCCTTCTATGTGGCATATCTCATAAGTAAAGCATTGCATCTAGATCTAAGGATGTTATAATTTCATTATACTCTCCCCTCATCAGACCAATAACTGAATATAGGCTGTATAACAGGAGGAATAAAATCATGGCAAAAATTAAGAGGTGCAGCACCATGCAGGATAAAAGCACTCTCATCAAACTAAACAAATAACTTAGAGGACAATTAAAGTCTTCCAAAGCCAAATTTGAGGTATGGTTTGCCTCCCAGGCCAAGGACAACCACACAGCATTCTTTAGCTATGTCCGCAACCTCAAAGGCAATACACAATTGTCTGCAGAGGTCATTGTAAATGTAGCCACCTATACTGGGCCAGAAGATATAGCAAACGACCTGGCTGATAAAGTCAGCTCCAATTTTACCCCTTTCTCCCTCTCAACCGTTCCTCAGGAAATATCATCAAATATAACTCTCCCTACTCTCACTAGGGAACAGGTCGTTAATGCATTCTCTAAGACCAAGTGCACTGCATCAATGGGCCCAGAAAATATCCCAGGATGCCTTCTAAACAGCATGAAATATGACCTATCAGGGCCTCTGGAATTACTATTCAACTGTAACCTCCAAACAGGCTTCAAGCCTCATGAATGGAGAAAGGCAACAGTCAACCCTCTGCATAAAGGTGGGTCATCTACAGACCCTGGAAACTACAGGCCCATAAGTCTCACTAGTCTTACAGGTAAAGCCATGGAAAGAATTATGGAGATTATCGATGATTAATAGAGATATAGTAAACCTCCAGACACTGGATTTAATCCAGTTTGATTTCATCAAGGGCAGATCATGCCTTCTCAATCTGGCGGACTTCTTTGAGAAGGTCACCAAAGCAACAGATGAGGGCAAAATTGTTTACACTTCCTACCTTGACCTGTCAAAGGCATTTAACACAATACCCCAATCAGGCATTGTTGACAAACTCAAGAGGTTAGGTACAAACTCATATGTCACCCAGTGAATAGCCAAATGGCTCAGAAGCAGTACCCAGGAAATTAGAATTGGGGAGTCCAGCTATACAAAGAGGCCAGTCATAAGTGGAGTCCCTCAGGAATCAGTCTTTGGACCACTCCTTTTTGGCATTTACTTCTCAAAAGTCAAGCCCAATGTGAGCGGTCTCTGGCTGACTAAATTTTCAGATGACTGCAATTCAGCAGCTGTCATTGAATCTCACACTGACACAAATGTTCTCCAAGAAGGGCTGACACAGACAAAAAACTGATGTCAGAACCACGGACTAAAACTAAATGCCAAGAAAGGCATAATAGTATCCTTTTTGGGAAGTCATCCATCCCTGGTAACTATCATATTGACAACACACCCCATAGAGTTGACCCAGTAGTCAGGGACCTAAGGACACACATAGATAGTAATCTAGCCTTTGACCATCATGTGTCTACAGTGGTGAGTAAATCATTCTATGCTGCTCAATTTATAAACAAAGGTATGGCATCTAAGTCCAAGGAAGTCATTGTTCCACTGTATTTGGCATTAATCAGACCTATCACTGAGTATAATGCCCCCTTTGGTATGAACCTAACCAGGCATATCCAACAACCTATGAACCTATGAACCTATGAACCTAATTTGAATGTCCACAGAGGTTTCTTACTAAAATAATACAGTGCATGAGTAAAATGCCCTATGCAGACTGCCTCAAGGCCCTATTCCTGTATTCTGTCTCCTACAGGCTTTTGAGAGGAGATCTATGCCTGGCATATAGGGCATTGTCAAACCCCACTCTGATGGACCTCCTGCATATCCACAAAACTCATTCTAAAGACTTAAACCATGCCTGTGATATAAATGGGACCTGCTTGAGAGATAGGCATGTATCCCAGAGTCTACCCCATCTATGGAACAGGCTCCCCATCCATGCAGAGTTCCTTCCTAACCCAATTCAAGTACAACTTGGACAATTGGATGGGAAACCATAAAATCATCCCTGATTTGACATGTATGACTCTAATGGACACTGGTAACCTGCAAATGGTTTATCTCCCAGGCCCCTGCTTACACTTATCAAGGATATCAGAATTTGTCAGAAATTTGGAATGCATGGCTAGGCTTAAGAAGGCCCTTGTGGTTGTTAGCCTAGTAAACACCTATGAACCTATAAACCTATGAATATTGCACCATTTTGCATGTACCTCACCAGACACCTGCAACAGCTAGAGAGACCACAGAGTTTTCTCATCATGAAAATATAGGGTACACAAAATAAACCCTACAATGCTCAGAAAGACTGAAAGCCATGTCACTGAATTCTGTGTCCTACTGGCTGCTAAGTGGGGACCTGTGCCTGGCTTACAGGGTAGTCTCTGACCCAGCCCTGATGGAAGTGTTACACATTCATAAATCAAACTGCACGAGGATTAGTTCACTCCAGGGATCTTAGCCTAGCATGAAAAATCATGCTGGAGAGATAGATGCACTAATATTGGATTGAATCAGGCAGTCAAGTTATTGCAGTTTTATATTGTCTTCCACATTGAGGTAATGGCCCAGTTGGTCAGTGTGGTGCAGGAATGTTGCAAGAGTTCAACAGTCTGATGGCCTGTGGAAAGAGACTGTTTCTGAATCTCGTCGTTCTGCATCTTACGCTATGGAGGCGCTTGCCAGATGGTAGGTATGTGAACAGTCTGTGAGCAGGGTGGGTGCAGTCCTTAATTATTCCTTTGGCCCTGCCTAGACATCTGAACCACTGCAGGTCACCGATAACTGGTAGGGTGGTCTTGATGATCCTCTCGGCTGCCTTCGCCACTCTCTGGAGAGCCTTGTGCTCAGAGATAGAGCAGCTTCCATACCACACTGTGGGTTTGTTTGTCAGGATGCTTTGTACTGTACCCCTATAGAAAGTTGTGAGATCTGTTGGTGGTATGTTTACTCTCCTCAAACTTCTCAAAAAGTGTAGCCTCTGATGTACCTTCCTGACAATGGCATTTGGACTGGTAGATCACAAGCCCTCGTCAATGTGCACCCCCAGAAACTTTGCACTTTCACTCTCTCTACTGTTTTTCTGTTTATGGCTAGAGAAGAATGTTCCTTGTGGTTTTTCCTGTAGTCCACAATTATTTCCTTTGTCTTGTTCATGTTTAGTGCTAAGTTGTTACTGTCACACCACATAATCAATTGTTCCACCTCAGCCCTGTATGCTGCCTCATCATCGTTGCTGATGAGACCCACCACTGTTGTATCATCAACAAACTTGATGATATGGTTAATGTTGTACTTCACTGTGCAGTCACATGTTAGCAGGGTGAACAGCAAGAGACTAGGTACACAGCCTTGAGGAACTCCAGTATTCAGAGTGATGCCAAGGAGATATTTTCTATGCACACTTTCTGAGGTCTGACTGTGAGAAAGTCGAGAATCCAATTACAAAGTGGCATGTTGATGGCTAGTTAAAGCAGCTTCCTTACCAGCTGTATGACTGTATTAAAAACAGTCCTGGAGTCAATGACTAGAAACCTCACTTAGCAGTTATACTTTCTAGATGGTCCAGCGATAAGTAAAGTGCCAGTGTTATGACATCCACAGTGGAGTGGCTTGCTCAGTAAGCAAACTCCAGCTGGTCAGGATCTGCAGGTAGCATAGATGATATTGCATCTTTGACCAGTCTCTCAAAGCTTTTCAATGCAATGGAGGTTAGGGCTACAGGGCATTAGTCATTGAGGCAGGATGGTGGTGCTTCTTTGGTAGTGGTATTATTGTTGTGTTTTTGAAGCATTTGGAAACCATTTCCTGAATCAGAGAGATAGTAAAGATATCCATAAGGACATCTGTTAATTGCATTGTACAGTCTCTAAGTACTCACCCAATGATGTTGTCAGGCCCAGCTTCTTTTTTCGGGTTGATCCTGTGCAGTGTCCTCTGGACATTAGCTGGACTGAGGGTGAGCATCATTTTGTTTTGGTTGGTGGGCATTTTCTTTGCTATTGTTTTGTTCCCTTCTTCAAACCGTCTAAAGTAGACATTGAGCATGTTAAGGAATTCCTTATTGTCCTCACAATGTGAAGATTGTTTTTACCAGGCTGAGGAGTGGTGATTCATCACTGTGACAAAGCAGAAATTCCCTGAGGCTGCAAGAGCAGAATACATTTCTTCATACATTTATTTCATTGAATTGCACTTCTTAATGCTTATGGTTGTGCTATATAGCTAATCTACTACATTTTGCACTGTTATAAAGCTTTTTTTTGCTGTTTCACTGCATTTTTGTACTGTTTTATAGTGTTTTAACTGTATTTTCATTGCTAGATAGTGTATGATCACTGTAATTGCATTTTTATGGAATTACTTAACTTTAAACTGCTTTTTCATACTGAGAGTTGTATTTTCTGTTTGTGAGTACTCTAACTGTGCTTTTCTGTGCATTTTCTCTGAGGTTTCTGTGTTCTAGTCAGTTAGCATAGTCTGGATAGAGACCTGCTGTTATCCAGGCCTGGTTGTTTTGCTTGTTGAGTTTTCTGTGTTTCTGTCAATCATCTTCTGCTGGTAGTGTCTTGTCTGTACTGTTAGTGAGAGTAACAGGGTTGCCTGGCCTTCTCTAGCATGAGTGATTGGTTGAAAGAGCAGGGGCTAGCAGGATTGATTAGTAATTCGAGCTTCTAGATTCTTCCAACTTTTCTGGTATTTAAACCCTTTGTTTCCAAGGGGCTGGGCTTGTTTTTACCAGCCTGAGGAGTGGTGATTCATCGCTGTGACATAGCAGAAATTCTCGGGGGCTCCAAGAGCAGAATAAGTTTTTTCTTTCATTTATTTCATTGAATTCCACTTCTTAACACTTATAGTTGTACTATACAGCTAATCTACTACAGTTTGAGCTGTTATAAAGCTTTTTTTACTGTTTCACTGCATTTTTGCACTGTTTTGTACTGTTTTAACTGTATTTTCATTGCTATATAGTGTTTCATTACTGTAATTGCATTTTTATTGAATTACTTAACTTTAAACTACTTTGTCATACTGAGAGTTGTATTTTCTGTATGTGAGTGTTCTATCTGTGCTTTTCTGTGCATTTTTTTGTGAGGTTTCTGTGTTCTATTTAAGTAGCATAGTCTGGATAAAGGCCTGCTGTTATTCAGCCTGTTTGTTTTGATTGTTGAGTTTCCTGTGTTTCTGGCAGCCATCTTCTGTTGGTAGTGTCTTGTCTTCACTGTTAGCGAGAGTAACAGGGTTGCCTAACTTTCTCTAGCACAAGTGATTGGTTAAAAGACCAGGGGCTAGCAGGATTGGGTATTAATTCCAGCTTCTAGATTCTTCAATCTTTTCTGGCATTTATACCCTGTGTTTGCAGTGTGTAGCACTTGTTTGCCCATTGCACACTGCCGCTGTGCTGTTTTAACCCATTGTGAGGTATCTCAGTTGCATTTTTTTCCCTTACCAGCACTCCTGTGTAACTGACACCATCCCTTGCAACTATTGTGATTTTATCCAGCCCTGCTCACACCTATATGTACTCTATTCCAATAGTACACACTCTACCATCCTTTACCTCTCGTCCACAGATTCTGACAACCATGGATGGACAATTTTCTCTGGTTTCTCCTGGTAGTCTTGTTGATATGGGCATCCTGAGACAGTGTAGCAACTGCCTCATGTACACAGACAACCCTCTTCTTCTACCACCTAGGAACACAATATGTGAGAGATGCAATTACATTAAGAACCTAGAATCCTTGCTGTCACAATCACAAGCCAGTACATTTGGCACTGAGAAGGCTGTCTCCACAAACGCCACAAGTATCACACCTCTAAACTACCCACACCTGTACAATACATTCCTACATATGTGGAGGTACTCAACAAAAACATACCTAAACAAAAGAGACCTCCAAGCCAGAAGCACACATGCACTTCACAACCCACCGCACCAAGCACCACACATAGTACACATGCCTGTGTCTCACATCCTGTAAGGCCCAGCAACTAACCCAACATACTAGTCATAGGAGACTCTATCATGAGACACACAGATGTGCCCCTCGCAAGGTTAGACAAGGAGAACATCACGGTAAGTTGCTAGTCAGCTGCTAGAATCCACCATATCACTCACGCACTCAAGTCTCTCAACAACAGGTACTGTTATGACTCTGTCATAGTCCATGTTGGTGTGAATGATTTGAGACATACCTCTCTGGACTATATGAAGAGAGATATGATTAAGCTCGCTGAATATGTGTCCCAGGCAGGTATGTCCCTAGTCTTAAGCAGCATCCTACTGTCAGCCAGAATGATGCCTCAGTACAAACAGATAATGATTGACTTTAACAATTGGCTTAGTTTCTGGTGTCATTCCAAGGGGATTCAGTACCTGACATGAGTGTCATAATACGATGCTTTGCCAGAGATGGCCTTCATCTGTCTCCCTTGGGCTTCAGGCTTCTGGCAACAGCTCTTGCCTCCCCCACAGTGCTTTTTTTTAGGCAAAGTCATGAGGACAAAATTACTGACGTGAAAAATTCTTCTAAATGAAATTTAAAGATCAAGCTTCCTAACACTAGAAGTCTTAACATGAAACTGCACTCGTTGCAAGCATTCCTTGCCCTGGAAGATGCTTACATTTGTGCAGTCACTGAAACCTGGTTCAAAGCTATGTAGAGCACCACAGCCTTACCAGGTTACTTGTCCTACCATACTTTAAGACCTCAGCGAGAGGGCTACAAAGCCAAAACAGGTGGAGTTTTGATATTTATCAAAGACATAGACACCTCCAGGCTGGTCAAACAGTATGACTCACCATGACTCAGGAGGCCCACTACACCTATCTGGACTTACTTGAATCCATCAAGATTCAACCCTCTACCATGATCTTGGGTGACTTTAACTACCCAGCCATAGAGTGGAAGACCTGTTCTAGCTCAAACACAAATGCCCAGAGATTACGCGACTTCATCAATGCCAATGCATTGGATCAGCTGGTCAACACCCCCACAAGAGGTGAAAATATCCTGGACCTGGTACTAACCATGAGTAGCCACTGTAGCACCCCTACATTGTCATTCTTCTTGGTAAGATCCAACCACAAAGCAATCACTTTTGAAGTCATCATCTCTCCTAATCCCCTCCCCCACCAGGGTCTAACAAAAAAATGTTTCCAAAGCTGACTACAACCTCCTGAGAGCAGATATAAGCAGCTTCACAGCCACCATCCCCTCAATTGAATCAAACACTAATGCCCAAGCCTACACCAAAAAATTATATGAGCACCTATATAGCTGCATGGACTGAGCAATACCTGACAGGATCAACTCATCTTCCTCAAGGAAGAGTAAACCTGTCTGGTGGACAACAACAATAAACAGACTCTATAATAAAATGGAAAAGGTTGCTGTCCAGGACCAAGAAGGAGCAGGTGCCAAATTGGAAGCAATCTCTCCATTGTCTGAACAAGCATATAAGGTCACTGGTGAAATCCTCTAAAGCTAACTCTGTGCCCAAATTAGCCGCATCCACTAAGAACAATAACAAGGCCTTCTTCACATACATTCACAATTTCAAGGGTAACTCCCAAATCTGCTCTGAATTGGTGGTCAAGAATACCATATACACAAATGCCGTAGTTATAGTCAACCTGCTGGCAGACAAGTTTAGTGAAAATTTCACCCCCTCTAACACCATCAGTAAACTAGGACATCCCCAGCACCTGCCCCCCCTTCCCTCATCACCAGGGAGCAGGTTATTAAGACCAAAGACAAAAAAATACAGCCTCCACGGAACCCAGCAACATCCCTGGCTGTGTTTGTCCTACATGAACTCAGGCAAAAGCTCTCAGCACCGCTAGGCACCCTATTCAACTAAGGCTTGTGCACCGGCTTTGTCCCAGCAGAATGGAGGACAGCCACTGTCTTCCCTCTGCACAATGGTGGAGCATTCACCAACTCAGGCAATTATAGGCCCATCTGCCTAACTAGCCTGATCTGCAAGGCCATGGAACGCATTATCATGGACCTTATAAACAAGGATATTGGCAATCTTCAAATCCTTGATCCCACACAGTTTAGTTTTGTCAAAGGGAGATCATGCCTGTCAAACTTGGTCACCTTCTTCAAATCAGTCACTAAAGCCATGGATGAAGGCAAGACAGTGCACATCGCCTACCTTGACCTAGCCAAAGCCTTCAACACTATTCCCCACTTGGGCATAATAGATAATTAGCTACCCATCTAGGCATCAACCTATATGTTACCAAATGGGTAGCTAACTGGCTCACTGATAGAACCCACTCAGTCAAAATAGGGGAAGCCACCTCTAGTATTAGACCCATAATAAGTGGCACACTCCAAAGATTTGTCTTGGGGCCTCTACTCTTTGGGATATACTTTTCTGAGATGCAAGCCAAAAACAGTCATCTGTGGCTTACCAAGTTTGCAGATGACTGCAAGCTGGGCACTGTCACAAATTCCCCTAGTGATGTGAACATCCTCCAAGAAGGCCTTAAACAAATTAATGACTGGTGCTAGAAGCATGGACTCAAACTGAATGCCAAGAAATGCATCATTATCCCCTTTGCTGAAAATGGTGTCCACACTAATTATCACTTTAATAGCAATGCACTAAGCATGCAATCAGTCATGAGGGACTTGTGCACCCAGGTTGATAGCAACCTGACTTTTGACCACCATGTTGCCTCCACTGCACCGATGGCTTTCTACATGGCCCACCTCATAAGTAAGGGGATTTAATCCAGGAACAAGGAGGTCATAACATCCCTGCACTATTCCCTTATCAGTCCCATTATCAAGTACTATGCCCCCTTCGACATGTACCTTGCCAAGCACATGCAGCAGATGGAGAGACCACAGAGGTTCCTGACCAGGAAAATCCAGGGTCTCAAACACCTATCCTATACAGATAGGCTAAAAGCTCTGTCCCTCTACTCAGTCTCATACAGACTGCTCAGAGGTGACCTGTGTCTGGTATACAAGGCTGTCTCAGACTCAGCCTTGATGGACTTGCTGCATATCTGTAAGTCAAACGTCACTCATGCAACCCGCACACAAGGTCTCAACCTGGTCTGTGACATTAATAGAACTTGTTGGTGGGATAGATTTGTGTCCCAACAATTCCCCCATCTGTGAAACAGACTTCCTCTCTATGTCAAGCAGAGTACTTCACAAGACCTCTTTAAGAGGATCCTGGATGACTGGATGGGAAACAGAAAATATACCCCTGGGATCCCACCCATGTCCCTGCTGGACAGGAAAAACAGGTGCTGACTTTGTGGGAACATGGATAAAATTCTTGGTTAGGCTTATAAGGGCCTCCAGGCCAATAACCTAATATCATCCTATGAACCTATGAACCTATAAGGGCCGGTAGTCTGTTATTTTTTGGATGCCTTGCTATAGATGCCTGGAGTCTTTTTGCTCAGTGAAGTAGCTTTAGATCTTCCTATTATAGGCACATTTTGCTTCTCTCACTCCTTTGTTCAGATTTGCTTTGGCTGTTCTGAGGGCATCCTTGTCTCCAGACATAAAGGCTGCCTTCCTTGCTTCCAGGAGCTCATACTCCTTGCTGGTCAACCAGGGTTTCTGGTTGGCACTTGCGGTGATGTTTTTGGTGACTGTTACATCATCCACACATTTTCAGATGTAACCTGTCACCACCACAGTGTACTCCTCTAGGTTTATATGATGATCCACAGTAGCTGCCTCTATAAATATGCTCCAGTCTGTACTTTCAAAACAGTATTGGAGTGCCAAGACTGCACCCTCTGGTGATGTGCTTACTTGTTTCACTATTGGTATCCCCCTAGTTAGCATTGATTTATATGCTGGTAGTAACAAGATAGGTAGGTGGTCAAAGTTGCCCAGGTGTGGGTGAGGCATTATCTTATATGCTAGTTTAACATTGCTGTAGACCTTATCCAGTATGTTCTCTCCTTTGGTTGCAAAATCTAAATGCTGGAAGAAATGAAGCAGAACTGTTTTCATGTTGGCTTGGTTGAAGACCCTGCCATTATATGAACACATTCAGGGTTTCAGTTTTGTAGAACATTTATAGCCTGATATAATGCGTTCAGTGCCTCATTTCTATTGGCACTGGGAGGAATGTAGACAGCTTTGATGGTGATACTGCTGAACTCTCTTAGTAGATAAAAAGGTCTACATTTCAGTGACATGAACTCTATATTTTCAGAGCAATGAGGGGAGACCATCTCACAGCTGGTACACCAGCTGTTGTTGATATATATGTAGATACCTCCCCTTCTGGACCTTCTGCTGAGAGATTGTATTCTGTCTGCCCGAAAAAGTGACATCCCGTCCACATGAACTGTACTGTCATAAATGTTAGAATTCAGCCAGGTTTCAGTAAAAATAGGGACACAATAGTTCCTCACCTTGTTCTCAGTAGACATTCCTGTCCCAGAGACTTCCCATATATGATGGGTTGGCCGAGGTCTTACCTGGGCCCAGGATGTCTCTTGGGATATATGAGAACTAACATCATTCTTCTAAGAATGGAGGATAGGTCATATGAGTATTGTGTAAGTACTTTGGATGAACCTCTAAATGACATCTTTCTCTTTCTCCCCTTTTTCTTGTCATGCTGTATTGAACTTGAGAAAGCCAGCAAATGTGTACTACTTCCTAACACTATAAATATTGGGAAAGCACAGTCCTGTTCACTGTATCCACCAAAAGTAAAGCATCACAAAACAATTGGTTTGTATTTGCTGCAGATTTTGGTCACAACCACTGTACAATCAATGGCAGGTATAGGGGCCACAAGTCTTCCGAATCCTGATAAATCTATGTTGTCTCTAATCCCATTTTTGGAACTATCCATTTTACAGGCTTTGTTCATGTGAGACATCTAATTGGTGGGCCATTAGCTTTTCTCTGTGTCAGTGGTGCAACAGGTAGCACACTTGCATTTGGTTCTAGAAGAACAGAAGTCTGTGGGTTCTATTACTACTGCTGATCACACTGGTTTTACTGCACTGTAGTATTATTTCACTGCTGATACTGCACTGTAGTATTGTTTCACACTGCTGATACTGCACTGCAGTATTATTGGGGGGGGGGGGGTACTACACTCCAGAGTGTACCGTCTTTCAGATGAGATGTTAAGCCAGGGTCCCAACAGCTTAAGTTTATAGTAGCTCAGGTGGATGTAAAAGATCCTACTACACCTATTGAAAAGAGCAGGGAAAAGTTTTCTGATCCCCTGGTCAGATTTCACCTACTAGCAGAAATACCATGTTATATATGCCATGAAAATTGATCAACAGCCTAGCTGGGGAAACTTGGCCAATAAAGAATAAGGAAAATATGCATAATATGTCCAAATCATTAAAACCTTCAGTCTTTTAGTTCTGGTTCTATACTAAGTCGGTTGTGCACAGAGTGTGTTTGTTGTTTCATTGGTGATCTTTCAGGTAGATGTGCAGAACTGCTCTGAGGTAACACATTTGAAAAGATTCCAGGTTTTGGATGTTTTTTCAGAAGACTCTATGTCTTTCCTTCATAATGGAGAAATAATGTTACCACAGCTAAATATATTGTAATGTTTTTTTGGATGGTGATGGTAAAGGCTGGTAGCCTGCATCTATGTGGTTTGATGTGTCAGGTTCTTCATATGTCTTTTTCAGGTACATGTAAGAGTGAGGATATATGAAACTTTTGGTTTGTTGTACTGAATTTTTATTTCACACTAGTTGAAGTTTGTGCATGCCAGCTGTCATAGGACTTGATGTTTAACCAAAATCATTTAGTCTCTTCCTGTAAGAAATTTGGCATTAGTTGTGCTTGTGTTGATATTGCTGAAAAGCACAATACCAGTAATAGAAACTATTTTGCTGAAGCAGAAATCTATGCCAGCCTGGGTACTGGAAAAGTTGACAAGCTTCTTTTAAGAAATCCAGACCACTGATATATTTAATACCACTGACGAGGGCTTCATGTACTCCCGGCAGGGCTGTGAATGCATTTGAATTCTGTTCAAGGTATCGTTGCAATTGTTTTGTATGATGCTTATTACTCTGTGTTCTAGTGTTTCTTTATGGAGTGTATTCCTTTATGATTTTCTATCCATACTGTCAAAAGGTAGTACAAAGGGTTAAGGCGCCTATTTTACAAGTTTCTTTCTATGTCAAGGGTGCAGGGTTTAAAACTTTCCCTCCTTTGTATCTGGAAGTTAGTGCCAAGGATTAAAGCAGTGATCTGACATTTATGTGGTACAGGGTTTGATTAAAGCAGTGATCCAACATTTATGGGGTACAGGGTTTGATTAAAGCAGTGATCCAACATTTATGGGGTACAGGGTTTGATTAAAGCAGTGATCCGACATTTATGGAGTACAGGGTTTGATTAAAGCAGTGATCCGACATTTATGGGGTACAGGGTTTGATTAAAGCAGTGATCCGACATTTATGGAGTACAGGGTTTGATTAAAGCAGTGATCTGACATTTATGGGGTACAGGGTTTGATTAAAGCAGTGATCCAACATTTATGGAGTACAGGGTTTGATTAAAGCAGTGATCTGACATTTATGGGGTACAGGGTTTGATTAAAGCAGTGATCCGACATTTATGGGGTACAGGGTTTGATTAAAGCAGTGATCCAACATTTATGGGGTACAGGGTTTGATTAAAGCAGTGATCCAACATTTATGGGGTACAGGGTTTGATTAAAGCAGTGATCCAACATTTATGGGGTACAGGGTTTGATTAAAGCAGTGATCCAACATTTATGGGGTACAGGGTTTGATTAAAGCAGTGATCCAACATTTATGGGGTACAGGGTTTGATTAAAGCAGTGATCCAACATTTATGAGGTACAGGGTTTGATTTCCTCAGCCCTCTTTTGCCTGCTGTGTGACCTTGAGCAGGTCACTTAAGCAGTGAATGCTTAGGAGCAACTCAGGAATTTGGGCTAGGTTCCTCAATGGTCCACTAGACTGCAGGCTTAGTGACAACTTATGAACCTAAAGAAGGCAACAAGGATCACGACTGGAGTTTGATTTCTACAGTCATTTTTCTGTCAACTATATTAAAATAAACATTGTGTGTACATCTGAAGCCAGTCTGGGAATATTTTACATCACTTTTCCTCTGTTCTCACTTAACTGAATATGAATAATAGATATGAAAACTTTAATAACTGTATAAAGAAGGATAATATACATATAGTTTTGTCAGGCTATATTGTTGTCATTTTTATGAACTAATGTAACTGAATTTTTCTGATCTATTGTTATAGCTTCAGACTCCGATAGGTGTTTGCCCAGATTTTATAAATAAACAATAAACAATTTTATCATCACCAGCTCTAAATGCTTAGACTAAAAAGTAGAGAAGGCTACCACCTTAATGGATAGCATAATATCTTAAAGATGTTCAAATCAAGGAGTTCTCACGTTAAGTAGTAATGGCGAACCTATGACATGCATGTCAAAGGTGACACACCACAACGTTTTGAGTGAAACACCAGCGTTCACCAACACCTGAGTTACCAAAGAAACTGAATGAACAATCTACAAAAAACATGTGACCCTGCACTTATCTATTACAACTCAGCAACAAAAAGGTCAATAATTGATGTTAATCAAATCAAATGCAGTGTGTTCCATATTTTTTTCAGTTCAATTCAAAATTACTATTAAAAGTAGGGTAATTTTTGTTTTCTGTATTGTAAATCACTGATTTCTCTTTTACCTCTAAAATACAAAGCAGCACACATGATTGGACTGTATTTTTTTAAAATAAATGAATATGTAAAGAATTGTTTCTCTTTTGTTCGTGGGGTGGGATGGGGGTGACACATCAGCTGAGTCAAGATAGCCATTTTCCAAATTTGTGACACGCCGAGCCCAAAAAGTTCACCATCACTATCATATATGGCGCTTGATGGACACTCAGTTATGAGAGACTTGAAGGTACTTCTCCTCTCCTAAATTCCCAAACACTCAGCTCAGTTACTTACAATTAGTGCAGATATATAGGTTAGCATGGGGGGGGGGGCAGTACTGCTTAACTTTGCTTCTTATTTGTCATTACGATATTATGACAATAGGTTTTGCAATTAAAAAATATTCAGCTATTGCTAATCATTCTTAAGGTTTAACTTGTTTTTTTTTTTAAGTTATGCATTGCTTTATGAAAATGCAACTTGGACTTGTGCTAGCCAGTTTTTTGGGTGCGTTTGGAAGTGCATGTTCTGTCATAACATTGGGTTTTAATATACTATTCTCTTTTTATGTTGCTTTTTCTAGTATTTTGCACATAGCAACTTATAAAGAAATCATATATGGATTGTACTACATGGACTAAATTTATGAGCAGTTTTATATTCTTTTTATCACAATGTCATATGATAATTAAGTGAGCTTTATGTTAGCTGGAAAAGCTACAGCATGGGCCTATAAAGAATCAAGTACTGCATACTCAACATCCTGAGGCACTGCCCACGTCCCTTATGGACACAGACAGCCTGCAAAATGACTCAGGGCTCCAATACCCAAAGACTGACTACCCTGATACTACCCCTTCCCATGTCTGGGTAATTAAGATATAATATTGTCATATCCTGGGTATTATTGGCTAGGGTTATAAATACTCTGGCGTTATTAACCTAGTAATCACCTATGACCCTATCTATGAACATGGCAGAATGGTTATTTTATCAGTAGCTTTGGTTTTGCTTAAAACATTATCACCATATGCTGAGTAGTTAAGCTTTATCCACTAAAAACATTAGAACACTTGCTTGGAGATTCAGAAATGACATATGTATGACCACGGCCAAGCCAGCACTATTTACATTGCTTGTGCAATGAGCAGCAATATTAATTATGCATGCATGCAGCCCAGCCAGTGTGCATGACAAGTAGCTCCTCATCACAGATGCAGCACAACCCTGCTGCAACATTACGTTAGATCATGTGGTGCACAGAATTAAATATGAGCAGGAAATGTAAACACTGAAGTGCGCAAGCATTTCTGGTAACTGTGGCGACCGACAATGTTCATATAATATATGGCAGTATTTACATATACATATATGTGTGTGTGTGCGTGTGTGTGCGTGTGTGTGCGTGTGTGCGTGTGTGCGTGTGTGTACATATATATATATATATATATATATATATATATATATATATATAAATATATGGATTCACTTTAGAAGCTCGAAATACTGAAATATCAAAATTCAGTATTTCAAGCCCATAAAGTAAATTCCTGAGAACTCCGAAAGCTCAGAAGCGCGAAATTCAAAACCTCGAATACTGGCAATTTTGAATTTCACGCTTCTGAGGTTTTGCTGTTGTTATGGATTCAGGTAAGTGTGTGTGGGTTTTGGCTAGGAGCTGTGGTGTGTGTCAGTGTGTTTTGTTGCTGTGATGTGTGCGTGCGAGGAGAATGTAGCTTGTGTGATGATGTTTTCTGTGTGTTTTTGTGTAGTGCGACCTCGGAGTGAGAATATTTAAGCAGGGGGGTGTGGCAGGCACACCACTCCATATGGGGGGGTGCAGGGGGGCTTGCCCCCTGCTTTTATGTAGTAGAGAGCTTGCATTTGTGTGTGGGGAGGATGGTGTGTGTGTGTGTGTGTGTGTGTGTGTGTGTGTGTGTGTGTGTGTGTGTGTGTGTGTGTGTGTGTGTGTGTGTGTGTGTGTGTGTGCAGTAGAAGCGCAAAATTCAAAATCTCCGGTGTGCAAGATTTTGAATTTCGTGGTTCTGAGTTTTCGTGGTTTCAAAAATTCTACTTTATAGCTTCAAAATACTGAATTTTGATATTTCAGTATTTCAAGGATATAAAGTGAATCCATATAGATATATATATATATATATATATATATATATATATATATATATATATATATATGTATCAGAGAAATGTACAATGAAAGGGAAAATAGCACTGATGTCTGATGGTGATGTAAAAGATATACTACAGCAGCAGAGTCTACAAAGATGGATGTAAAAAATTGCAAAGGGGGTTAAGCAACAAAGTATGTCAGAAAAGCAGAACAGAGAAGATGATATGACAATACATGAATGTAATATAATGTGAAATCTAGACAGGAAGGCTGGAATACAATAAAGTAACATGATGTATCGATCCCTGACAACATCAGACTTTGAGCAGTGGATCTGAGAACTACACCTGAAAGTAATGTAATCCATAGTTTTGTCATCAATATTCCCCAAAGCAGAGTATTAGCCAGCCATGTCACAGAATTATTCACAAGTAATGTTTCAGTATAACACATCTAAGGGAAATGGAACACATGGTAAAAAGAAAAGAGAAATATACCTGAATGGATTTGAACCCTTGCCTTCATCACTGATATTCTCTGGACTAGTTCATTCACATGGCATGTATAGAAGTACTCATAGGAAAGACTGTTGAAAAAGACACTTCAAGGGAATTTTAGAACTGTGTTAATTATTGTAAAGTGAACATTGTAAAACAACATACAACTATTAATGGAGTAACCCCTACACGCATCATATTTACAATGTATATATCACTGTATGATATACTGAGCCATGGAATCACTTAAACTATATGCGTTAGGTATATCTTATTTTATAACTCTCCTAACTCTTTTTGAAAGCAAAAAGTTTCACCTCCACTTACTCTCTATCAGTGGAAACCACTGTATCACACTCCAGTGCAGGGAACCTCGCCCAGATGGTGCAGAAAGAGCAGATGTTATGGAGGCAACTCTGGGGGCTTGGGACCCAGGTGTGATAGTGGTCTCTAGTGATAGTGATGGTGGTGGCACTGCTGCTGCTGCTGCTGTAAATTGTGGGATGACAGGCTGCACCACTGGGGTTGATACAGGTCGTTGTGCTGCTTCATATAATAATAATGGAAAAGGAGAGACAATAAATACATGCATACAAAGAGAATGGGAGGAGAGATATACAAGAACACTACAACTGCCTTTTTAACTATGTTGATACTCATCCATTGAAGCACAATAATCATTTAATAGTAGGGTTTACACAGGCATATCATAAACCTGTTTGTTTGAGTATTACATTTGGAGGAGGGGCCTAAGCCAAAATTTATCCTCAAATGTAGTCTGATATAAAAGCATAGTAACTGCAGAAACTATTTATCAGGACAGCATATCTTTGCTTGTGGCCAGTGATACTGTTTCAGCTTTGACAATAATACAAACATACATATACATTAGAAACAAGCTGATCACACAGTGTCAAGCACAGGTGACAGACAAAGACAGATATGTGTGCTGTAGGTTGTGATGTACCCAGTCAACTAATAATTATGGATATTGCATGTATGGACCTTGTAGTGGTGCACTGATATTAACGGGATTACACACATACCTCTCAACCTCTTAGAGTAGGCAATCTGAACAAAGCCATAAGAAAAAGTGGGACAAAGGCCCAAAAATAGGGACAATTTTTAAATATTGCTCTTACAAACTTAGAACATTGATAGAATAAAAGGTTTTGCATTAGCATGGATTTACTGAAGGTTATGAAGTCTGAAAATGAAATGTTTGTCATTATTTCCTAACTTCAGTCTTTAATGGTTTGCCACTAATATGCCAGAAAACCAGATTTTTTTTAATGAAAAATGGGCCAAAAATATGAGGAAAAATCTTTCATTCTGCAAAAATCTGTACAGTTGAGAGATATGATTACACATATTCTCTGCCATGACAACAAGCTTTTTGTTTTTTGATAGTGGGGGAGTTAAAACACAGACATCCTAACAATCGCAGTGCACATGCACTTACCATGATTATCTCTTGTCTACCTATAAAGGAGATGGTGTCCAGAAGCACATTGCACAGACATAATCACTTCATTAAGGTATGCCATTACTGACAGATGTGGTGCTGTCGTATAAAAGTTATATAGAATTATATTTAATGGCCATAATCATCTTTCTTACAGAACTCTAATCTACTCCTTTGTAATTCCCTGTTCCTTTCAATCCCTGCAGGGGCTAGAGACATAAACAGGGCATAATGTGATATTGGATGGTGGCCTCCATTAGCAGGTTATTTATTAACTTACAAAATGGTATATTAACAGCACTGGGATGGCAAGTGTGACCTAACTTCTGCCTGCCATTGCCCCAGAAGGTCAGGCTTGCACCTACACAAGTCACCATAGTTGTGACAGCACTGTTACCTCATGCATGAGATACTAGCTGTATGTACAACAGCCTTGATCAAACTATGTCAAGCATCACCCTTATACTGTGACCAGTATGTCCCTCCTACAGTAGCCTCCATCTGTAGTGCATGTGGAAGATGTCCAGAAAAATCGTGGACTCCACTTCGCACCACCTCTGGTCTCTAAAAGGAGCCCTGCCATCACCTTCTCTGGCCACATCAGAGACACAGGTCCCAGACCAGAGGAGAATTTCCAATTTTCCATCCAGTGGTCCAAGTTAAACTTAAATAGAGTTAGGAAGATACTTCATTTCACATGGTTGGGGAGCCTATTACAGGAATGGGAATTATATGAGATATATATCTGTCTCCAACATCTCCTGTTTCTGTCACAAGCAAAGTTTAGGTTTCTGAATCTAGCAGTTCTGATGCTGTTTGCTTTGCAGATGTACAAAAGGTTCATCAGGAATGGGTCCAAAGATGACTTGTATAATAGGCATAGCTTGCCTCTCAGTAGTCTTTAGGAGACCAAATATAGAGACAGGGCTTTAAGGCAATCTGCACATTTGTGGTCTATATTCTTTTTGTAAAGAACCTTTGCAGACATTCCAGTTGCTGCATATGTCTGCTCAGGTACTTACCAAAGAGAGTGTTATACTCAGTGATGGGTCTTATGTGGGCTGAGTACAGTGGTACAATTTCTTCCCTTGATGTAGATGCCATGTCCTTACTTATAAGTTGAGAAACTTAGAAGAATTTTCTTACTACCTTAGACACATGTTGTTTGAAGGCTAGGTTATCATCTACATAAGTTCTCAGATCCCTGACTAGGGGACAACTCTTAGGGATGTTTTATCAATGCCATGGTTTCACAGGGTGGTTGACATACCAAAAGGTACTATAATGCATTTTTTGGCATTCAGTTTTAAGCCATAGCTTTGGCATCAGTCATTTGTCTATGTTAAACCTTCGTGTAAGGTGTTTGCATCTTGGGCAAATTCTATAACAGCTCCCAGTTTGCAATTATCTACATGCTTGGTCAGCCAGAGACCTTTCTCATTGATTTTAACTTCCAAGAAGAAGATGACAAAGAAGAATGGGTTTATCACGGAGCCCTGGAGGACTTCACTGATGACTGGCCTCTTGTATAGATGGTCTCACCTTTCCTAACCTCTTGGATCCTCTCTGTGAGCCAGCTGGCTATCCAACACATTATATACGGGTTTATACCTAATTCCATAAGCTTTTAAACAATGCCAGAGTGGGATATTGTATTAAATGCCCTCTTCAGATCAAGGTAGACAGTATGCACCATTTTACCATCATCCATTACCTTGGTGACTTCCTCATAGGAACTCACCAGGTTCAGTAGGCATGATGACCTTCCTTTGATGAAGCCAAACTGGGATGGATTTAGTGCATGGAGGTCTCTAGTGACTTTGCTTATTATCTCCATGGTCTGTTGTTGATGATCTACACTTATGATGGAGGATGACCACTGCAGTCCTCCATTCTCATGGCACAAAGCCAGTTTTGAGACTATAGTTAACTACTGACTCCAGTGGCCCTGAAAAGTCTTATTTTAGACTATTCATGAGGCATCTTAGGATATTATCAGAGCCCATTGATTGAGACTATGTTCTTGGCCTTAGTAAGTGCAACCAGGACATACTCTCCATTTATAGTTGGAGGAGTTATGCTTGAAGGTATTTCTTGGGGAGTTGGCTGGGGTTGAGTGTGAGGTAAAGTTGGAACTGAATTTGTCTTCCAACAGCTTCACTATATTGCCCTACTCAGTGAATATGGCACTATTAACCACCAGTTCAGTACACTGATGAGTGCTGCCTTTGAGATTTCTGACACAGCTGACAAAGGCCTTGTGGCTGTCTTTTACCTGGGAGACTATCTTAACCTTGAAATTGTCTTTATTAGACTTAATTAGTTCTCATCTTTATGGGAGTTACACTTCCTGATTTTAGCCATGATTTTCTTTCTTTTGTTTTATGGCCTGTTTAATTTGAGTGGTTTCTTCTTGGAGTTAGCTTTGGGCTTACTTCTGGTAGGTACAGTATGCTTTCCAGATGTATACTTACTATCACCGACCTAAGGTTGCTGTGTCAGTAGTTGCCTCTGAACGTATATGCAGGGCTATGATGGAGGCACAGGCTAGTTCCACCAGAACCATAGCTTAAATAGTGTTGGTGAAACAGGTGTGCACACTGACCTATGGGAGTGTATGGCAGTACTTGTGAATCACTGGCTAGAATGAATCACACATTGGAGCATACATTGTCTTCCCTGAGTTGTCAGTCAGGAGTCAAGTGTTGACCTCATGGTCATTTATGTGATACATCTACAGATGTTAGATAACATGACCATGGATGTGGGAGATCCCACTCCAACAGTACAAGAGATGGAGGAGCTAGTTTTAAGATATTATCAGAGGCAAAATCAAGATGAAAAGAGAGTGAAAGGAAACTGTTAGCTGAAGTAATGCATGGGGCAGTAGAGATCAAAATCAGAACACTGAAACTGTTGAAGAAAGGGATGGAGGCCCAAGCTGCAATGATGACATAAAGGAGAAGTGGGAAAATAATGAATGTTATGCCAGTAGGATAGACTGGAGTTTATTTCATCTGAATTTTGTAATGAAATCAGACAAGGTGGACACCTTAAAAAACAATCTTTCAGAACATGTGATGTCTATAATGGATTGACAAATAGGTGAGAATCAGACAATGAAGTGGAGATGGAAAACAGGAAAATGGAGAACCAGGAGCATGATGAGCTGCCAGCAGTAGGTCGCTGTACAAGTTGTGGAGGAAAATGGGGGAGTAGAAATGAAAGTAGAGATGTTGGAATGAAATGATATTAAAGTAACACAGAGGAGTATAACAGTTGTATATATGGGGAATGGAAATAAAGGAAGGAAAGGAGTGATTGTACAAGAAGAGGTGGAATTTAAAAGACTGCAATGACTATTAATGTGGCATTTTATTTATTTATTTATTTATTTCATTTTATTTTATTTTACATTTGTTTACTGGGTAGGTCTGACTGAGATGAGGAGCCCTTTCTCAGCAGAGGCCCGGGGAGAAAAGCTCCACATATTATACAATTATCATATAACAGAAGCATTAAACAGCTGTAAATTCTTTACCGCAACTGAAAATTGTTGACCTCTAATGCTAGGCTCTCCCTGGCACAGGCTCTTCTTCTCCCCTCCCTTCTCTATGCTTCCCCAGTCCTAACTAACATTCAGTCCTCTATCCTGGCCAAACTCCAACAAACATACCACAAGATTTGTCACAAACTTGCCTTATAACTCACACCATTGCTTCCACCCAGCTCTCTACAATGGCTGGAATTTCCAAAACAACTCCTTCTATCATAATTTCAAATCACTCACTCCGTACTACACAAACCATGCTCCTGCCCTGCTCTCTCCTCCTTAGTTTCCACCTATACCCCCAACCGCACACTCTGCACCTCAAACCAGAAACTCCTAGACAATTACCAACCAAAGAAAACTATAAGCACACTACTGTACAGATCCTCTATATCCCAACCATGGAATAAACTTCCAACACACATATGCTCCATTACCCACACCATACACTTTAAAAAAGAACTCAGACTTCACTTACTTAACAACAAAACTTGTTTATGCCATGACCCTACCTAACTCCACTACAATCTCTTACCTTTATCTTTTTCCAATTTCTTTCCCCTCATGCCTTAGCATCATAATTTACCTCCTGCCACCTTATACATGCATTCTCATCTCTCACATCTTACAATTATACTTCTTTTCAAACATTTACAAATTGGTCTGACAGTACTGTTTCACTGAAGATGTATTACAAAAAAAGCTATTGTTTATACATTTTCTAATATTGATTTACCTTACTTAGTTTATTCTTATCCTACACAGTGAATTTCTTTGTATTTTTAATGTAAACTACACTTTTATGTATTATTAACTGAATTATTATGTATTGCAAACTAAATTTCTATGTACTGTAAACTACTTGTAACTGGAGCTTTTCACCTCAGGTCTCCACTGAAAATGGGTCTACGGACCAGATGGACTAACCCAGTTAACAAATGCCAATAAATAAATAAATAATAAATAAAATGAATACATTCTTACAAGACAATATAATAGATATTAGTAATATGTCATATGAGAATAAGAAATGTTCTCATAAGAGATTACAAAATACAGTACAAATCTACAAATCATATTGACAGTTGCAGTTAGGCAGGTCATCTACTACTGAGTGTTTCTCAATGGCGTTAGCAGATTAGGTTATATTTGACAGTTGAGGGACTAGTTAAGGAAAGGTTAGAAAGAGCCTGTGAGAGGAAAAGGTAGAGGGCAGGAGGTTGATTGTCATTTGGATAGGTGGGATGTTTATGGAGGATGTTTAGGTTAGGCATAGAGTGATAAAAGTTATGTCTACACTTCAGATGGCCTATGTTAAATGTGCAACTTGACCACTGGAGGGACTAGGAGGGGGAGAATGGAAGTGAGCAGCTATGCTAGACAGAGGGGGGCAGTTCATCTCATTGTATTCGTGACTGCAACCAACATGCAAGTATAGCACCTATAGGAATAAACCTAACGCACTCACCCTACTCAGCTGTATGTCACTTGGCCAGGATACTCAACCTGTATGGTAGCAGACATGCGTGTCCTCAAGGCAGCAATTGTAGAGCACACAAGCCATTGATGAAGAGGAAGGTAGGAGACTTTGCTGGATCAGAAGTCTGTTCCTCTCCCAAGCACCTGATTCTCTCATCTGCTGTGGGAACAGATGGGCTGATTAGGCTCTCAAGTCAGAGAATGAATGGACCTCAGGACTCTTGTTCTGACCAGTGTGATACACCTTGTTGTTACCCTGATGGAGGAATGAATGGACAAGTTTGGTGCACAAACAGAAGCTATTCAACTAATCCTGCAGACAAATAAGGAAAAATATTGTAGTGGCAAAGTGGGTTAGGCAGAGGTAAGGTTATGCAATCAAGGAGTTTATGGCAAAAATGAAATTGCTAGAAAAGTCATGGACTAAAGCAAAATTGGGCAAACATTTACCAAATGATGGGCAAAAGGAAAGACAGATGTGGGGCCTTTGGTTTCAAATCTATTAACACTAAAAGAGGGAAAACTGGGTGAGGACAGTGAAGAACATAGGAGGTAAGAGGTTTGCTAGTGAGCAAGTGGTTAGATAAGTATTTTTGATCTTCTATAACAATTTCTATACAGCAGTGGTAGAGATAGATATTGGCGTTTTCAAGTGGAGTGGGTCTGCAGTATTACAAAAAGACAAAAAAGACTTTTATAGAGTAACACGCACAGGTGATGCTTTAGCTGCTGTAAGGGACATGATGGGTGGAAATTATGGTGGATGTGATGGATGGATTCCTGGTGAACTTTCACAAGAGGATGGTGCTTGGGATAATAGTATAGCAGTTTATTCAGTAATATAATGAACAATTGTATAATGCCAAGTCCATTGGAAAAGTTCTCAGTACTCCTGGTGCCCAATGTGAAAGGAGTTCATGGAGACCCAGCAAAGTGCCATATAATATCTTTATGTAATGTAGATATGGAAATGTTTGTCAGGGTACTGACAGCTTCTCTAGAGAGGGACCTCCACAAAATAGCAGAAATGGCTCAGGTATGTTTTGTAAAAGGCAGGTCATTCACAGACCTTGGAGACTTTTCAGAAACTTCATGGAGTGAGCTGAGACTAAGGGTAACATGACAGGCATGAGTGACCATGCTCAACATTCAAAACTCTTTCATCATAGTGAATCAAGATTTCCCCTTTCATACCCAGGAAAAGTTACAGGGCAAGGCCTTTCTTACATGCAGTTAAGGCATCACCTGTGGAACCATGAGTAGAGTTATTGTTGGCCTTTCTTACATGCAGTTAAGGCATCACCTGTGGAACCATGAGTAGAGTTATTGTTGGCCTTTCTGAATGGGTAAAATTAGGAAAGGAAATTCAATGATGGTGCCTACTGTCACCAAGTTTATTTTTAGCTGTGCTCAGAGAAGGAGAGATAGAGTTAGGATGTATCTTGATAAATAGGGGGAAAAGGATGTTACATTCACCTTCAATATATTTGCAGATGAATTCATGGTCCTATTAACTGATGTTAACAGTCAAGACTGTTAAACATTTTCAGGGAATTTGGGAGGCATTGGGTTAGTGAGTCCATCTTAAGAACTTATTGATTATTATGATGGGGATGGATGCCCAGATGATGTATATTTATCTTCATTAACTGAAAGTGAAAACATATCTTGGACAAAAGGATTATTTGTTTCTTCTAAGAAGATTAGGAAGAAGAACTGGGAAGGACTGCCAGTCAAAATGAAAGGAACAGTAGGCAGGCAAATGGGAAAGGTTAACATGCTAAACATCAGGAAAATGGAAATATGGGTTCATATTTTGTCCCAATTTATTTATCTTTTGAAGCATATTGGGAGCAATTTACATGTAGAACTGGCCTAAGGTATCCAGATCTGCTGTAACTAATGCATCTGAATGGAGCATAGAGTTTGGATTAGCAACAGAAGGGCTGAAATGGACAAGAGGCTTGGGGGATGGGCATGCCAGACTTCAGACATATGCAACTGCATGGTTAATATGCAATTGAAGGATGCATATGGGCAGGGAGTTAGAGAAACAACATGTCAGAATTCAGACACTGTGCTAATAGCATGGGATTAATCGGAATTAATCTGACCAAATAATCTGAGTGGCATGGAACATGGTGAAGAGGAAAGAAAGCAAGGGCTATAGGAAAAGCTAAAGAATAGATACTGAAAAGGAAGAGACGAATGAGGAAATAACTAGTTGGAACCAAACATTTGATCCTGAAAAAAATAATTTTTGTCTGGTTCTATAAGGGAAGGCAAGAAAGGTTTTTGAAGAGTGTCTCAACAACTGGGAGAGTCAAGGACTGAAATAGCTGTAAGACCTTTTTACATGTATTATTTACTTTGTTCAGTACATGGACTTCAGAAGGGAGATTAGGTAACTTACAGAGATATGATCTGCCAGTCAGGATAACATGAGCAGACTGAGCTACTAGCTCAGTCTGTTAATCACCTTGCAAACAGTACATTTAGCAGTGACTCAGTAGCTCAGTCTATCACCTCGCAAACAGTACATTTAGCAGTGACTCAGTAGCTCAGTCTGTTAATCACCTTGCAAACAGTACATTTAGCAGTGACACAGAAGCTCAGTCTGTTAATCACCTTGCAAACAGTGCATTTAGCAGTGGCACAGAAGCTCAGTCTGTTAATCACCTTACAAACAGTACATTTAGCAGTGACTCAGTAGCTCAGTTCTTGCTGCTGCTGTTGGTGGTGGTGCCGATGGTAGTTATGATTGTTGTGGTGGTAGTGTGTGTGTGTGTGTGTGTGTGTGTGTGTGTGTGTGTGTGTGTGTGTGTGTGTGTGTGTGTGTGTATACATGCGTGCATGTGTGCCTGTGTGCATGCGTGCGTGTGTGTCTGTGCATGTGTGTTTATGCATGTGTGCATTTGCATGTGTGCGCTCACGTGTGTGTGTGTGTGTGTGTGTGTGTGTGTGTGTGTGTGTGTGTGTGTGTGTGTGTGTGTGTGTGAGACCGTGTGGGCACATGCATGTGTGTGAATTTCCAGACAGTGGGCATAACAGAGAGGCCATAATCCCATAAATCCCTAATTCCAAACTAAAATTACATTGTCAGTCAACTAATATATTGCTACATTAATAACAGATAGCATTGTTGCATATTTTCCTTAACAAAATATAAGCCATAGTTTGTGACAAATGAGGGACTGGTAGACTTGTAGAAAGAATTTAAAAGCTACAGAATTTGCATTCTAAGATTATTAAATTGTGATTTGGATAATTTTTTTTCGAATTTGTGTGATACTGTGCGGCTGTAAATCAACTCTTCATGCCATTCGCAGATTATCACTTTTAGGTGTGTGAGCTGAGAGGTGAATATGTGAGCACATTGTGCACTATAATAAATTATTATGCATTCTGCTTCTAAATGTTATTAGGCAGCAGTGTAGCATATTGCCTTCGGTCTATACATAGGACGTTGTTTGAGTGTCATATATCAGAATATATGACAGGTTAGAGGCAGGTCACAGACTCCAAGGACTCATGAACAACTGTTAACACTGTTTTTACTTGGGTGCCCATATGCTTAAAGAGAAAATAAATAAATAACAGATAAATGTATTTTGCTGAAGAATGCACACAGTGATTTTCATCTTTAGTACTTTGTAAAACTGGATGCACAAAATATTTCCCACTCCCTCTTGAATTTGCTCCACTCTGACCTTTCCTGTTGAATTTGCTCTACTCCTTGACCTCCATATTAAGTTAAATAATATGTTGATATGGTAAGGGATTCCCATATATTAGAATAATTACTATGTCACAAGAACTCCACAAGGTAGTAGTAGCACAAATGTGAAAATATTACTTTAATACTTCCATATTACTGGCAAATAATGGAATGAGTAACAGAGAGGTTCAAACCTGCCAGAAATAAAAAAATATATATTCAGTAAATGCCACCTCCATAAAGTAAGCCAGAATGCTGTTCTGACATGAAATATAGGCAAAACCATTTTTATATGGCTGTCCTAAGGGTGTAAGCTACTATTTAAAGGATGTTCTGTTTCCCAGCAGGATCAGCTTAACCATACCCAGCTTCCACTTGTGCTGGAGTATAGTGACTGACCTGATACTAAACCACTTTACTCTCAGCAAATTAAATATGGACAACAAACAATAATTGACACTGCTCTCATTTTGTGTTTTTATGTCTGCCATTTTGTTTTCTACTGGGTCTGTAATAAAATATATAGCAATTCCCTGATAGTTAATGGTCACACATAAAACTAAGTTGTAGTAAAGAGACAAGCTATAATGTATAATTGTTTGTGGGTCATTGTGGGGTTGATTTATTTATTTATTTATTTATTTATTTTACATTTGTTAACCGGGCTAGTCCAACTGGATACATGTCCATTTTCAGTGGAGGCCGAGGAGGCTACTACATAACAGGTTAAGAATATACAAAATTATACAATAAAAAGAAAAACATTTGCTTTAAACCTTTTACAGGCTGTCTAGGTATTTGAGTACAATTAGAGGCATAGCAGGTGAAAAGGTTTATATATTTTACTAAGTTATGGTATTTCTACCTTCTTCATAAGTAGCAACATTTAGAATTTTTGTCTCTTAAAGAGGGGGAGTGACAGAAACATTTAAGAGGTGGAAAGTGGAATATGATAGAGTTAGGAAGAAGAGGAGAGGGAGGTCACATGAAAAGGAATGAGGGAAAATAAGAGACAGAAAAGTGGTTACCCAGGGTTATTACAAGAGCATAGCCAGTGGTTGGTTAGGAAGTGTTTTAGTTTGGTTTTAAATAGTGGAATTGTAGTCAGGGATGTGAGGTCTGGTGGAAGTTGATTCCAAATTTTGCCAACTGAGTTGGAAAATGTGGAGTCACCAGCTACATTATTTGATCGAGAAGTTTGAATCTGTATTTTGTTAAAGGAGCAAAGGTTCTTCATGTTGTTATAGGGTTTTATGAGGGTGGAGAGCATTGGTGTGTTCTCAGGGTGATGCAGGGCTTTATGGGCGATAGTAAGTTGATAGAATTGTATAAGGTGGGGCAGTTCCAGCCACCATAGTTTTGTTACATTCAAACAATGGTGAGTTCTATATGGAGAGGCAGTCGCAAATCTGGCAATGTTGTTGTATGATGTGGCTAGTTTATTGAGGTTATGCTTAGAAAGATTAGTGTATATGGAGGAAGCATATAATAGGGTAGAGATTAAGTGGGTTCTAGCTATAGTAGTTCTGGCTTCAGGTGTTAAGAAAGATTTGATTCTGTATAGAGAACCTAGTTTTCTGTTAGTTGTTTTTATTGTAGAGTTGATATGAAAGTCAAATTTTAGTTGGTTATCAATAGTAATTCCCAAGAGTTTGGTTGTTTGGTCTGGAGCTATAAGGGTGCCATTGTTAGATGTAAGTGTAAAATCAATAGGGGGAGATAGGTGAGTAGGTGGAAAGAGGAGAAGTTTGGTTTTCTTGGGGTTGAGGAGGAGACAGTGATTAGAGAACCATTGCTCTATGGTGGTGAAGGTTTTTTGTGTTAGGGAGTGAAGTTCAGTCTGGGTAGAGGCAGAGCAAATGATGGTGGTGTCATCAGTGTATTGAATACAAGTAGATAAAGGAGTGGCTAGGTGAAGATCATTTATAAAAATGGAAAACAGAAGAGGACCTAAGATGGAGCCTTGAGGGACCCCTATGGAGGTGGGGAGAAGATCAGAGAGATGGTTGTCCCATAGTACTGCTTGTTTGCGATTATCAAGATAGGACGTGAACCAGCTTAGGGCAAGGTTGTCCAGTGAGAGGGAATTGAGGCGATGTAAGAGGAGTTGGTGATTAACCATGTCAAAGGCTTTTGACAGGTCTACAAAGACTGCTGAGGAGGGAGTATTGTTGTTGCGATTTATGTTAATACAGTCGATGAAGGATAATAATGCTGTGGTAGTACTATGGAATGGTCGAAACCCATGTTGGCAGTTAGCTAAGAGATTGTTGCTTAACAGGTGATTAAGTAACTGTTTGTGGATGCATTTTTCCATTATTTTTGCAAGAGGAGATAGTAATGCTATGGGGCGGAAGTTAGAGTACTCCAAAGAGTCACCTCCTTTGAAGAGAGGGATAATGTGCAAGATTTTTCAGACTGAAGGGATAGTACTTTCTTTTAAAGTCCTATTAATCAATAGAGAGATGGGGTAGGCTATTGCTTTAGCACCTAGTTGGAGATATTCTGCTGGTAATTTGTCAGCTGAAGGGGTTGTTGGCTTAAGTTTTTGAAGTAAGGACAGAATATAGGAGGTGGGTATGGGTTGGAGGTGAAATGGGGGGGGAGTAGAGCTAGGGGTAGATAGTTTGGAGGTATCAGGGCTTTGTTGGTCAGCTAGCTTTAGAATGGCTGAAGTAAAGAAAGTATTAAAGGCGTTAGCTATTTGTAAAGGGGAGTTAGTGTTTGAGCCTAGTGGATTAGGTATGGCAGCGGATAGCAGTGTATTAATAGCGGTCCAAAATTTATGTGGTTGGTGGAGGGAAGATTGTTGTAATTGAGTATAGAAGTTTTTTTATCTTGTAGGATGGCCAGTTTTGTCATATTTCTTTTTTGTTTAAAGTAAAGAAGATCAGCTATGTTTTTAGTCGTTCGCCATTTGGTCCAGGCTTTATTTCTACTAAGGATTTGTTGTCTAGTTTTGGTAGAGAGCCATTGTGCTGTCTTAGCTTTCATTATGGACATGATGTTCAAGGATGGTGAGAAAGGTATTATTGAAGTGGTTAACAGCTTCATCTATAGGGAGAGTTTTAAGAGGTGACCAGTTAACTTGCATAAGTTCGTCATGAAACAGATTGGGGTCAAAATGTTTTTTTACAACGGGATAATCGAACTTGGGATGGGATAGAAAAATTAGTTTTATGCCTGATGATATAAGTTAGGGAGTGGTCACTGAGGTCATCTGGGAGAGTTCCTGTTGTATATTTTTGCTGGGGACTATTTGTTAAGATCCAGTCAAGTATAGTTTCTTTATTATTATGTTTGATTATTCTTGTTGGGGAGTTTATGTGTTGAGTGAAGCCATGCAGGTTAATAAGGGTAGATGGATTAGTATGTTCACATAAGTTCCAGTCAATATTAAAGTCTCCTAAAAGTATTGTTTCTTGATGGAGATTAAGAGAAAGCCAGTTTAGTAGGTCTTCTAATATGGTAGGATTTTTGCCTGGGGGAATATAGGTACAGATAATATTAATAGTTTTGTGAGGATTGATTTGAAGTTTTGAGATAAGTAATTCAACATTTGTGTCAGTTAAAGGGGTATGCTTTGTTATACTTATTTGCAGGCCGGTTTTATAGAATATAGCTACTCTGCCACCTTTTTTGTTTAGGCGGTCTTGTCTGAGGATGTTGTAGCCAGGGGGGATAATTTCGTTATCCTTTATTGTAGGTTTGAGCCATGTTTCAGTTAGACAGAGAATGTCGAACTGTTGGACGTCTAGAAGAGTATGAATTTGTGGTAATTTATTACAAATGCTACGTATATTAAGTTGGGCAATTGAGAGTGATTTGGGGGGTTTAGTAGATGGTGTTGGCTTTCGTTTAAGTAGTTGGCAGTTGGATGATAATGGAAATAGATCAGGGCCTGGGTTTGGGTGTATGTCTCCATGTATCAATGAGCTCATTAATAAAAGGTTGTAGAATTGAGAGGGTTTGCACTGGTAAATATCACGTCTTTTAAGGTTATGAGTATAGTATTTGGTGTGAAAAAAACGTTGGAATTTAGGTAGAAGATAAGAGGTTTTGTAGATGACATTGAGATAGTCTATGGATGTTGATGAGGGAGTAGTTAGGGTATGTTTGCGTGGGATAATAAGAGTTGAGGGTAAAGTTTGTTCATAAGAGGTTGAGAGATAGGTAGTGGTGAGGGTAGTTAAGAGAATTAGAAGTAGAGGAGGGTGGTATTGGATAGGCATGTTAAGTTGGATCTGAGTGCATGGCTTGAGAGGATATGGTCTGAAGAGTAGATTGGAGGAGGAGGGAGGGGACTAATTATAGAGGGGGTGGGGACAGGAAGTTGTTGTGAGTGGTTGGGAGAGGGGAGGGGAATGTCTATGTGGGGATAAATGTAGAGGTCCCAGGGGCGGGTGGGATTTGGGGGCAGGGAGGGGAGTGGAGTGAGCCTGAAGGGCGAACGGAGCGGGAAGACACAACAGAGTTGTAGTTGCACAGAAAAAACAATCAGTAAAGGTGTAGAAACAGCAGGTAAGTTTGTAACAGATATTGCCAAAAGCAATACAATGAAAGTGTA
Source organism: Protopterus annectens (assembly GCF_019279795.1). Lineage (NCBI taxonomy): Eukaryota > Metazoa > Chordata > Ceratodontiformes > Protopteridae > Protopterus > Protopterus annectens. The sequence goes on from NC_056727.1 coordinate 195,362,267, forward strand.
GCGTTTGGTGATATACAGAAGTATAACAGTAAAGTAAAAAAAAAAAAGAAGAGAGATTTGTCAGGGGCCAGGGAGAAAGAGAAGAGCAGTCATGAGCTAGGAGATCCAGGTACAAAAAAAGGTACTAGAGAGTTATAGAGCGAGTTAAAAGGGAGTCAACAAAATAGTAGTAGGATGCCACCTAGTGGCCAGCAGGTTTAAACCAGGGTTCTGCAGGTAAGGAAGGGGTATATGGAGGAAAATAGTAAGGAAAAAAATTGTTATGGAAAACGGAGATGGAACTTACAAAGGTGGCTGTGGGAGAGTAATAAATAAGGGTCTGAAAAGTATACAGATAAGAAATGAGGGTATTGGCTACTGATAGTCCTAGGCTGGTAGCTAGACTACGATTCTCAGGTCAGAAGATTTGGATTAAACATGTATAAGTAGCATACTTTTACAGTCTGGTTTGGATGAAACCACCGGAGATTACAGGGTTAGGGCTTAGTAGGCACAAATTCAGGTCTTCCAGGAGGGCAGAGACACTTGTGTAGGTATTTGCAGGTTCCAGATAGGCAACTAGTAGAAATATTAGGGAGAGAGAGGAAGATAGTAAGGAAAAACAGAGATAAATATTGGAGAGCAGTTATTGAAATCTAGCAAGTTAGCAACTAACAGGTGAATACTACACACTTGTATACTTATAGTTACAGTCTAAACTAGAAAAGTTGATACTCAATAAACATTGTAAATCCAAGGACACAGTATGATAGGTTATTGCAGTCAAAATAACAATCTTAGGTATGATAGTCAAGTACAAACAATTCGCTACTTGTAGAAATAAAGACTAAATAATCAGTTTAAGCGGGTGAACGCATAGAGTGGGGTTGCCTAAGTGGATGCGTTTGACGGTCAGTGGTATTAACATGCCAGTGGAAGCAGTCGCTTAAAATAGATTTAGTTACACAATAAGAAGTAGCAACCCTGGCCTTATTAATGGCTACAGCTGGAACTGTGTCTTCCAACATTCAGAACAAATCAGCAAAACTAATAGGGTAAGCATGTGCCGAACCACACATGTGTAGAGCAAAATTTACAGGCAAAAGTCATTGTTTTTCGTTCATGTTTTACTTATTATAAATACTAAACTGGTAATCATAACTAGGTGGGACTGTAGTCTTCAACTTGTATGATGGGGAAATGTCATGGTTCAACAACAGTTGACTAGTGGGGTGTCACTTCCTTTTCACTTTTCATTTAACTCCGAACTCGCACTAGTATGCCTAAATAAGTTTTACTTCAAAAACTGAGATTGATGCAAGAATGTGAAAGCAAAGTATTGCAAGATTAATCAACTGAAGCATTGCTAATGGAGTGGAAGTAAGATCAGATGACTGGTGGCCTTAGGCAGTGCATAGGACCCATGTGGGTAATGCACATGATGAAACAAAGGATGTGGGGATAAATTTGACATAATGGTTAAGGTCTTTTCCTCATAAATACAAAGTACAGTGTTTAATTACAACCTCAGGTTACTGGCTAAATTCAAAAAGACCCTTCAGGCAAGCTGGCCTAGTATTCACCTATGAACCTAAAATGTTGGGGAAGAAATAATGAGTGTTAAGGTTTGAGTAAATAAAAGTGGTCAAACCAGAGGTGTTCAGACAAAGGGATTAAATGTTAAAGGAGTTGTGGTTTTGTAATGCATTACTGCAAACAGAGTGGGATGGGTGGGAGTAGACAGAGAAAAAAACAGAGTAGATTGTAATGAGAAATATTTAAGGTAAACTTCAGGAGCTAGAAGGTGTTAAGTCTTCTTTGTCTTCTCTCTGTAAAAGTAAGCAATGCAATTAAAACCAAGGTCACTTATTATAGGGATTAAAAAGTATTATTAGTGACTTATAGTGGAGAGAAGAATAAATCTTTAATTAGATATTATTGAATGGAAGAAGCTTAAAATTTACAATAAGTCCATTTATCTTACCTCTCTGACTTAGGATGAGTGTGTTCTTCACAGAGGGACATGGATTTTGCTCCATTTGCAGTGTAGCCTGCAAAAAATAATGCCGGGGGTAGTGTATAACTCCAGAACTAAGTAGAGGCAGGGTGTGTTTACAACTTAGTGTGGGTTCCTGGGGGCTATGAAGAATAACTAAATGTTAGGAAAGGGAATCATAACAGTAGTTCCATTTGACAGTTATAAGCTTGTTGGGGTGATTAATGTGTTCCCAAGCTTGCTGCTCAGGTTTGTTAAATGGATGGGGTTTCAATGCAACAAATTAGCTTCTCTAATACACTTTTTTAATCCTTGTGTAGATCAGAAATCTGTATTATATATCTTTGTATCATATCTTATTTTATAATACTATCTCCTTATATGTCAACTGTGTACTGACTAGAGTGCCTGTTATGTCATTCTTGAAATAAACCCAAATCATTAAAAAAATTAAATAAATGATGTTTTAAAATGCTTTATTATAAGAGTACTAAATATAATTTTGAAATAAGTATACAGTTTCTATTTTAAACAACCCCTTTGTTATAATATGCAGTGAAGAAGTATATATTAGATATGCTTTTATTATGCTGCAGTTATTTTAGTCAAGAATCCATGGGAAATGGGTAAGCAAAATTTATATTATGCCATGCCTCTAAACAGTTTTGGTGTATGCAGCATTACAAAGTCCCCCACTCCACTTCAGACACTCTGCTAGAATGCATGGAATGTAAATGTAAATAGTGTATGAATTACAAACTACAGCAATAACATTACTGACCATTTTCCCAGGAGTGCACGTATGATTAATACCACTGAGTTTCTACTTTCCTGCATAAAATTTGCATCATCATCATACATACTATCTGGCCCCAGAGCAGGAAACAATAGCTTACTCATCTTAGGACAAGGCAGACTAGTACTTGCTATTTTCAAACTGTGCAGCGGATGTACAGATATTCATCCTTTGCAAACCACAAAAAATACATGCACAACAAAACTCCCAGAAATTATTAAACTATAGTGTGGTTTAATAAAGAACTGTACCACTGATAAAATCCTGGCTGGGATGCATAAAGATCATACATATTTTTTCAGAGTAGTACAGCATAGTGTAAATTGGTAAAATGAACAAAGCCTGCTTATAATATAATGGGAAGCAGTAGGTCTTTCAGTTGAACTTGGTGGTATTAAAAGTGGTAATAAGACATTTGGCTGCCATGTGAAGGCCTGTTAACTGGCAGCCTGAAATGATGCAGTGGTGTTCATATCTATAATCGTGATATTATATGTTAAACTATTCTACTAAGTACTGAAGCCAGTGAATCAGCAGTCAAGATATAATGTAGAAGTAAAACTCTTTTCTTTCAGGGCTATTCTTCCAATGGTCAGTATGAGCTTGGAATGACAAGAATATGAGGATGCGGTACCATCTCATATGGGGATGTTTTATGTTAATTAAGTATAGTTGTACTGAGATTGATGCTACAGTGTATGTTATGCACCTTCTGTAAAGGGTGCATAGTTATAACAACTATGTGAGTGTTTTTGGTTATTGTGAGTGCCTGGATGGATGGACAAGAGAACGTGTGTCACTTTTTCTTTTGCACCTTTAATATTGTCGCACTGAATAACATTCAGGGTGTAGAATTGCCTAAGATTTGACAAAGAGTATTTTTCCCCTAAGAGAATGAGTCTAATGTTTTCTTTTATTTATTTATATATGTATGTACGGTATATATTTATTGATATATTTAAAGGTAGAAGCTGTGAATCCTCACTTAAAGAGTCACAGAGTAGGATCATGTTTCAGTGCTCCAGTGTAGGCCATGTTTCACTTTAGTCCTTGTAATCCCTAAATGTGCCATGGGCCATATCTGTGCAGCAAGTAAGATCTAAAGGTTTATGGCTACTTGTGTCATGTCATGCTATACATGTGGACTGGATATCAAGCTCTAAGATTATGCTTACTAAGGGTATGATGCAGAGAATTTTAAAGATAAATAAATTAGTCTCTCACGGGAGTAGATGACATACCTGTTGTTGAATTAAGTATTAAATTGTGTAGGGTATTAAAAAAAACATTACTGAGCTGCTGTTACATAGGGTAGGATGAAAAACATGAAGTATAAGTGAGAAACTAAGAGTGAATGCCAGCAGACCATGTATCCCTGTTCTATATTTTATTGTTGAAGATATATAACTGAGTAGGAGTTACACATGGATAGGGACCAATTGATGGATAACTGCTGAGTGCTGAATGGGATTTCATAAAAATATGATGGAATACCACTAATCAAAACTAGCTAAGGTAAAATACACTAGATTATTGAATTCAGAATTATTGATCTAGTCTCTCCAGAAGTGTGAGGGGGAGGGTAATATTAAGTCACCTGAGAAACTGTAATCTAGTGTATGTAATTTTGTAAATATATTACTTCTTGTGTGATAACAGTGGTTTTCTGATCAAGAAAGGCTAATTTTTCATTACAAATCTTGCTGGTTTTACCAATAAAGAATTTTAACATGTAGATTTCACCACACTACTGCACACCCATTGTGGAGAATTATGCCATCAGTTCTTGCATCTGCACATCTCGTCTTATTATGCTAACACAGTTCTGGTTAGGACTTTAACAGGAACCCCTTTGTTCTCTGCCTTTTTGCCCAGTACTTCTTCAATTCATGTTTGGTATTGCTGAGTTTTGTACTGGCGAACTATTTTTTCCATAGTTTAATGTTTTTTCATCTATGTGCATGTCACGTTTATGTTGTCATAATAATTGATGTCATTTGTGATTGATTCTGCTTACAGATATCATGTTGCTGTGAGTAATTTATGTGTTCTTTCCTTTTTACCTAATTAATAACAGACCTGTTGCATATTGCACTACTGTGCATTTGGCTACCCTTAATTGTGTATGTTTGATACATGTATTTCTGTTTTCTGCATGGCTCTTGTTTATGCCTTTGATTGTTACATATTTTTAACTATGTGCCATGATGTTGCCATGTGCCTGCTTTTATGCTGGTTTCCATTCCATGCTTTCTTCTCCATGCCATCTGAATTGCCATTATAATCTAAACATGCAAATCTGGCCAAAATTGCCATTATGTTCGAATGTTTTAACCTTATTGTTTTCTTGGTTTACTTCGTTCAAATGACAGGACTCTGCTGTTCTGTAAGAACTTGTGCTATTTTACAAATGTTGTGCACCTCTTGTTTGTTTAAAGTACATGTGTGTAAGTGACATAGGTTCATAGGTAAATACTAGGCTAACTGCTCTTATGGATGATTTTTTAAGCCTACACAATATCTCGAGATCAGAATCAAACCCTGTATCTTGTGTCTATGTGGTGAAAACCTCAACCGTGGTGTCAAATCCAGACATATTTCCTTTTGTCCTTTAACATGTATGCCAAGAATCTCACTATTTTTGCATAGTTATACTTGACCATGTGCATTCATCTGTGTTTTCATTGCAGGGTGCTGTTCATGAATACAGGCATGTGTTATTCCATGCTCATTAACACTTTGATTATGACTCTGTGTTACTTGATGTTTTTGTGTCTTTGTTCTGTTCTTTAATTCACTTGTGCTGCAGCAATGGGATTTTTTTTGCATATGCTGTTTATTGCTATTTCATGCATGTAGTAAGTATCCTGTTTGGTAGAAATGGCATTTCTGTTATTTGTTCTCGGTGTGCATGTGTGTGTATGTTTTTTTTCTTTTGTGTGCTGTTTCATACATGTCACTCAGAAGTATTTTTTACCAGTCTTTGTTTTCAGCTTTTTGGTTGTGTTTTCTATCTTACTCTACTTCTTATTGCTTTGTATGTGTTGTAGTAAAGTGATGCCATGTGCCTTTGTTTTCCTGTACATGTCCTTGTGTGCTGCATTCTGCACCATCAGGGGTGCTGGCATGTTGTATTGCTGTGTTTGTTCCCCATGACTTTATCAAAGCAATGCTATTTGTGACTGGTTATTCCCATATTCCATACACTGCTTTTGTCTTGCACTTCCCTGTATCTGAATCCTGCTTCTGGTTATCTTTATTAGTGAACTTACTGCATGTCTCCCCATGTGTATATTCCTGCCATTATGTAAGTCGTCCTCCATCTACAGTGAAAAGTTTTAGCGTTATCTACTTAGCCTTTTTGAGGAATATAGTATATATGTCTTATTATTTCCCATTTCAGGATGTATATACATCTAAATATAACCTAGATTTATGCAAAGAGGTTAAAAGATCCTGTTTTATCTTTGAAAAGTAGATGTATCCATCCTATTACTGGTAATTTCTTAACTGCAATCACATATGAGTTTGAATTTCATCATGACAATTGAATATCTATGCCTGTATGTAGCCATTCCTATGACTAATTATTTGAATGCCATAAAACAAAAAGACTTTTCCTGTTACAGACATTGTAGGAGATTCTGTCACCCAGTCCCTTTTTGTGGGTGACAAAAGAGCAATACCTGGTTAAGTGACATGCTCAGAGTCAAACAGCAGATCATGAGAATCAAACCCTTGACCATCACTCTCAACCTCTTAAAGCAAGAAATCTGGACAAAGCCATAACGAAAAGTGGGACAAAGGCCCAAAATAGGGACAATTTTTAAATATTACTCTTACAAACTTAGAAAGTTGATGGTAAATAGGGTTTGCATTAGCATTAACTTTCTGAAGGGTATGAACTTTGAAACACAAATGTCTGTCAGTATTTTCTAGCTTAAATATTTAATGATTTTCCACTAATTTGCCAGAAACCACAATTTTTTTTGAAAAATGGACCAAAAATATGAAGCAAAAATCTGGACATTCTGAGAAAATCTGTACCGTTGAGAGGTATGCTGTGACTGTGATAGGTGCAATACCACATACTCCTAAACATCAGGACCAAACTATCTGAGCTGAAGCCATCTTCATCATGTGTCCTTTCATCTGCACCATCCATTGTTGAGTACCAACATCCACTACAAATTACAAGTTTAACAATTCCGCCTGCATGCTGGCACAAAGGCAATGCAATACATTGTATCATAAGTCAAAGGCAATGTAATGCATTGTATCATAAGTGATGTGGCTTTAGCAAGGAGTCAGGGCAGCTTAAAGCATTGGTCAGGAGGCCCTTTGTCAGCAGCTGTCACACTCTGCTCCTGTTTTGAATAAAGTGACTATGAACTTGTATTGTAAGCCTGACCCATTGTTGGGCCCAGGGATTATGCACATGCAGACAGTCCTAAAACAGCCTAATGTTCTTCATGAGTATATAGAAAGACATGCATAGTGAGTAATATGTCACTGCAGAGCTGCATGTCAGATGGGGAGAATTCTGGGAAAATTCCTATCATGGCTCACATCTGAAGAATGAAACCACTCCAGCTGGTATCCCCAATTCCATTCTACTTTAGTAGTTTAGAGACACTGACTCAGGGCTTTTCCCACTAACTTACTGTGTTGTTGATGAATGGATTAAATAAGACAACCTGGCAAAGATAACTGGAGTGACAGCAGGCTGAGAGTGGCTAGTATTGGTGGCAGTGGAATAGGGCCACGTACCAAATTAATCAGACCAACATGAAATGAAAAAAATATAAAAATAGGCTTAACTTCAAAAAAGTAGCAAGTATTTCAGCAATGCTATTCCTCAAAATGGTTCATCTCACAATACAAAGGGCCATAGCACGAAATACTATTTCAGCAGCATTATATGAGACAGATGAAGGATCTAGAGCCAGCAAGAGTTTATGTGAAGTGGCAGTTATAAACACAGTGAGTACATATATAAGAGCCATATGTTATAAGTTCATAGGTTCATAGGTAGGTACTAGGCTATCGGCCCAAGGGGCTGCATAAGCCTAGCCAGCAAGGTTCCATAGCTTACGCCACCCAAGAAAGTTATTTTCCTGTGCCACTGTCCAGCAGATACACAGAAGTGATCCCTGGGATGTATTTCCTATTTCCCATCCACTCATCAAGATTTTTCTTGAAGAGTGCTAATGAAGAACTTTGCTTGACATAGATGGGTAGCTTGTTCCAGAGTATAGCAAGTCTCTGGGACAGGAATCTATCCCTCCAGCATGTCCTGTTTATTGTGGTGACAAGGTTTAGGTCCCTAGAGTGTGTAGCTTGGAGGGATTGGGATTTCTTTAGATGTAGCATGTCCAACAGCTCTGGGTTTGACATAGCTTTATATGTTAGGCAGAGATCACCTCGGAGTAGGCAATATGCTACGGAGTAAAGCTGGAGTTTTGTGAGGTGGTCAGTGTAGGGCATTTGTTTGAGGCCAGTAATCCTCTTTGTGAGGTACTTCTGTGGCCTTTCCAGCTGCTGCAGATGTAATGTGAGGTACATTCCAAAAGGGGCATTGTACTCTATAATGGGTCTAATGAGTGATGAGTAGAGGGGAACAATGACTTCTTTTTTCCTGGATGAGAACTATTTTATGATGAGGTGTGCCACATAGAAGGACTTCCTGACTACTGTGGCGATGTGAATATCAAAGGAGAGACTACTGTCCATCTGGGTCCCAAGGTCTCTTATCACGCATTCCGTGTTAAGTAGATTGCTGCCTATGTGGTAGTTCATGGGTACAGAGTTTTTACAAAGGGGATGACACTGCACTTTTTGGCATTGAGCTTGAGGCCATGGCTCTGACACCAGGCATCTGTCTCAGTGAGGCCCTTCTGTAGGATGTCCACATCATTTTGGGACCTGACTATGGCTCCTAGTTTGCAGTCATCTGCGAACTCTGTTAGCCAGAGGGCTTCTGTACTTCAGAGAAGTAGATGCCAAAGAGGAGAGGTCCCAGGACGGAACCCTGGGGTACTCCACTTGGCACTGCTTTGAGGTCAGATTTGGCGTCTGCAACTTTTACAGTGTGGGTTCTGTCAGTGAGCCAGTTGGCAACCCATCTTGTGACGTATGGATTTATACCTAGTTTAGTGAGTTTAGCTATAATTCCAGAATGGAGGTTCATAGGTTCATAGGTTCATACTAGGCTATCTGCCATAGGGCATTTATAAGCCTAGCCAGAGTGTGTATGGCTTTCACCACCCATTTTAAATTAATTTTGCTATGCCCTTTTTCGAGGTTAGTATACTGTGCCTCTGTCTAAAAGTGACACAGAAGTGATACCCGGGGTAAACCTACGATCTCCCATCCACTCATCAAGATTCCTCTTGAAGAGAGTCAATGAGGGACTCTGCCTAACCTGGACTGGGATTTTATTCCAGAGTGAAGGGAGCCTCTGGGTTATGAATCTGTCCCTCCAGCATGTCCTATTTATTTCAGTGCTGAGGTTTAAGTCCCTCAAGCGCATAGCTCAATGGGATTTGGATTTTCTGAGGTGCAGCATGTCCATTAATTCCGGGTTGGACATGGCTTTATACGTCAGGCACAGACCGCCTCTGAGCAGGCGGTATGCCACTGAGTAGAGCTGGAGTTTCTTTAACCGGGCAGCATACAGCATCTGTTTGAGCCCCTTGATCCTCTTGGTGAGGTACTTTTGGGGTCTTTCCAGTTGCTGCAGTTGTCTGATAAGGTACATCCCAAAAGGGGCATTGTACTCAATTATGGGCCTGATGAGGGATGAGTAAAGAGGCACGATGACCTACCCTGATCTAGATGTGAATCTCTTCATGATTAGGTGGGCTATATAAAATGTTTTTCTAACCACTTTGGCCATGTGGTTGTCAAATGAGCGATTGCTATCAACTTGGGTCCCCAGGTCCCTAATTACTTCTTCTGTACTTAATGGATTACCACCTATGTGGTAATTTGTGGGCACTTTGTTTTTGCCAAAGGGGATGACTATACACTTTTTGGTGTTTAGCTTGAGGCCATGACTCTGGCACCAGTTGTCTGTTTCTATGAGGCCCTTTTGGAGGATGCTTGTGTCGGCTGGAGAGTCTATTATGGTGCCCAGTTTGCAGTCATCTGCGAACTTGGTCAGCCACAGTCCTTCCATGTTGGCCTGTACCTCCGAGAAATATATACCGAACAAGAGAGGTCCCAAGACGGAGCCTTGTGGGACGCCACTTGTAACTGGTTTGGAGTCTGACATGGCTCCAGCTATTCTAACCATGTGGGTTCTGTCCTTGAGCCAGTTTGCAACCCATCTAGTGACATAGGGGTTTATGTTTAAGCTGGTGAGCTTATCTATAATGCCTGAGTGGGGTATTGTATCGAAGGCTTTTGCGAGGTCCAGGTAGGCTGTGTGGACCACCTTCCCCTTGTCAATGGCCTTGGTGACTGTTTCAAAGAAATCGACCAGGTTTAAGAGGCAGGATCTGCCCTTAACAAAGCCAAACTGGGTAGGATCCAGTGTCTGTAGGTCCCCAATATCTTTATTTATAAGGTCCATGATGATCCTTTCCATAGCTTTGCAGACCAAGCTAGTGAGACTTATGGGGCGATAGTTTCCAGGATCCGTTGAGGCACCACCTTTGTGGAGAGGGACCACTGTTGCTGTATGCCACTCTTTGGGTACATGTCCTGTAGTAAGGCTGAGATTGAACAGTAGTTTTAGGTTTGGGTTTAGCTCTTCTTGGAGTTCATGTAGGGCGAGCCGGGACACCATCTGGTCCCATTGATGCTGTGTTTCTTGCTTTGGAGAGGGCAGCTCTTACCTGAGCATCTGAGATGTCAGGGGGGCAGCACTCTTCTGGGATAGATATTAGCCCTTTTGGTGGGGGGGGGGAGTTTGTGCTGAACCTGTCAGCTAGGATGTTGGCAATGTCTGTGGGTTTGGTGTATTTTTGTCATTTTGGACTAATTCTGAGCATATCTGGGAATTCCACCCAGGTTCCTAACATAACTAAAGGAAGCCTTGTGATTATCCTTAGTGTCCTGTGCAATTTTTCTCTCGAAGCTGGCCTTAGATGATTTTATGAGTGCCCGTAGTTTTTTGCTAATACTGATCAGAGATGCCTTCCCTTTTGGGATTTTGCTCTGTCATGTAGTAGCTTCCTCCTCGTTCTATTGTATAGTTTGTTTATGGCTGGGGTCCACCAGACAGGGCGTCTGCCTTTGGAGGATTGGGTCTTGGTTTTATTTGGGATTGCATGATCCATGCATTCCTGAAGATGTTCATTGAATGTGTTTATAAAGGATTTTGTGGTCTGGGCGTATTATCCACAGGCCGGGGCTTTGAAGGATTCCACCTCGGTTTTGAGGAGTGTGAAATTTGCTTTAGAGAAGTTTTTCACTGTGGTTTTCTGGGCATGGGGTGGGGTCGGGATGTGAATATCCAGTGAGATTAGTTTATGGTCTGATCTTAGCAGTGAGGGATACACTTCTGGTCTGGAGCATAGAGTCCCCATGTTGGTGATGATCAGGTCCAGTATGTTTTCCCCTCTTGTGGGAGTGGTAACAAGTTGTTCCATAGCATTTGAGTTTATAAATTCTAGGAACCTTTGGGCTAGGGTGTTGGAGCTAGAGTAATGCTCCCAGTCTATGATTGGGTAGTTGAAGTCACCCAATATAATGGTGTTTGGAGAGACCTTCATATTTTCCAGTGTTCTCAGGAAGGCCAAGTGGGGTTCCTGGGTTTGGGAGGGTGGTCTGTATCAGGCTATAAACTGGAAGGCAGTTTTACCTACTGTTGGTTGCACATGGATAGTCTCTGATGCTTCGTGCTGTGCCACCAACCTGGAGGTGTGGGTATCTTTGATGAATATTGATACTCCCCCTCCTTTTGTGGTTCGGTCCAAGTTTTGGGGCCAAAAAGCATGGTATGAGGTATAACCTGGCAGTGCTGGGGTTTTCCTGAGAGTCTTGAACCAGGTTTCTGTTACTGCACAGATATCGATGTTCTCCATGCTAAGGAGAGTTTCGAGTGTGTGCATCTTGAGGTTTAGACTTCTGGCATTGAGTAGCATTACTCTTAGTTTCTTATCCCTTGTGATACCTATGGAGGTGGGTTTGTCTTTTGAGCCTTGCCTAAAAAAGGCACTATGGGGGTAGCAAGAGCCTTTGCCAATATCCGAAAGCCCAGGGGTGACAGGTGCAAGCCGTCCCTAGCGAAGCATCGTGGCTTGTCGAGCATGTCATCCCAGGCTGACAGGCATTGGATCCCCTTTGAATGACACCAATACTTAAGCCAATTGTTGAAATTGATAATCTTGTCTTCATACTGTGGCATCATTCTTGGTGAGGGTAAGATGCTACTCAAGGTCAGGGTCATACCGGCCTGGGCTACATGCTCAGAGAGCTCCTCTATGTCTCTTTTCATGTAGTCCAGGGAGGTACATCTCAGGTCATTCACACCAGCATGGACAATGACTGAGTCATATTTGTACTTGCCTTGGAGTGACCTGAGTGCTTGTGTTATGTGGCAGATCCTAGCACCCGATAGGCAGCTCACCGTGACCTTCTCCTTGTTCAGCCTGGTGAGCGGGACGTCAGTGTGCCTGATGATGGAGTCACCTATTATGAGTGTATCAGGTGTGTTGTTTAGCCTTAAGGGCTGTGACTGTTCGGCACACTGGCTTTGTGAGCTATGTGTTGCATGTGTTTTGTTTTGAGTAGCGGTTGCTTGGGTGTCTGCTTTGGAGGTCTCTGCTGCTTAGGCAGATTTTTATTTAGAGCCTCCAAGTATGTTTTTGTGTGTTTATGTGTTTGGTTTGCTGTCGTGGTAGGTCTATGTGAGACTGGAATTGTAGTGAGTGTGGTTTCCTTCTCCTCCTGACTGGTTACGCCAGTACTGAGTTGAGAGAGCTTAGCCTCTAGTTTGGCTATATGGCTGCATCTCTCACATGTGTTGGAATTTGTTGGGAGGAGGAGAGGGTTGTCTGTGTACATTAGGCAGTTGTAACATTGCCTCAAGATTCCCAGGTTCACCAGCTGGACCGGAGGATGGTGTTGAAAGTCTTGGCAAGGTCAAGATAGGCTGTGTTAACCACCTTACCCTCATCCACGGCTTTAGTGACTGCCTCAAAGAAGTTGATCAGGTTCAGGAGGCATGATCTGCCTTTCACTAACTCGAACTGGGTGGGATCCAGAGTTTGGAGGTTACCAATGTCTTTGTTTATGAGCTCCATGATGATACGTTCCATGGCCTTGCAGATCAGGCTCGTCAGACTAATAGGTCGATAGTTCCCAGGATCAGTGGTGGCTTCCCCTTTGTGGAGTGGGATAACTGTTGCTGTGTGCCATTCAGTGGGCACAAAGCCTGATGTGAGGCTATTATTGAAATGGTGCTTAAGTGGGGAGCCATTTCATTCTGAAGTTTATGTAAAACGCAGCATGGGATGTTGTCCGGTCCCATGGATGCTGTGCTTTTGGCTTTAGAGAGTGCAGCTTTTACCTGCGCAGTTGTGATTACAGGGACTCTGCATTCTTCCTGTATAGATATGGGCCCTTTAGGGGGTGTGAGGGGGGGTAAAGTTAGCACTGAACCTATGTGCCAGGATGTTGGCAATATCAGTTGGTTCTGTAATTTTCATGCCTTTGTGCTGTAACTCAGAGCAGATCTGGGTGTTGCCATCTAGATTATTGACATAGCTATAGAATGCTTTGTAGTTGTCCTTGGATTTAGTGGCAATTTTGTTTTCGTAGCTAGCTTTGGAAGATCTTATAAGGGATCTCAGCTTCTTACTGAGGCTGACCAGGGAGCTCATCCACTCATGGGATTTTTCTCTCTTTTGCAACAGTTTCTTCCCTCTGTTGTACAGCTTGTTTATGGCAGGGGACCACCAGATTGGCTTCCTTTCTTTGGAGGATAGCATCTTGGTTCTGTTTGGGATAGCACAATCCATGCACTCGTGTAAGTGCTTATAGAGTGCATTTATGTAGGATTCAACAGTTGTAACTGTATTGTCCATCTGCATGGGTGTCATGAAGTTCACTACTTCTGTCTTAAGAAGCATGAAGTTGGCTCTGGAGAAATATTTTACTGTGGTTTCCTTAATGGGGGGTGGGGGCGGGATGTGGATAACAAGGGTGATAAGTTTATGGTCAGATCGGACCAATGAGGAGTTCACTTCAGGTGTGGAACACCAGTCAGTCATGTTGGCAATGACTAGGTCTAGGATATTGTTGCCCCTGGTGGGGGTGTGGATAAGTTGATCTAGGGCATTGGAATTTATGAATTCTAGAAAGCGTTGAGCTAAGTAGTTGGTACACGAGTAGTTTTCCCAGTTAATGGTGGGGTAGTTGAAGTCACCCATTATTAAGGTGTTTGGATTTTCCAGTACATCAAGAAAAGAGGAGTGGGAATCCTGGGGCATGGTGGGGGATCTGTAGCAAGCTACAATTTGGATTGTAGTTTTGCCCAGAGTTAGTTGCACTTGGATAACCTCAGATGCATTATGCTGAGCAACTAGCCTGGAGGTGTGGATATCCTTAATGAATATGGACACACCTACGCCGTTGGTGTTTCGGTCCAGGTTACATGGCCGAAAAGTGTGGTATGAGTTATAGCCTGGTAGTGCAGGGGTGCTCTCTGGAGCCTTGAACCAGGACTCAGTCACTGCATAGATATCGATGTTCTCCATTTTAAGGAGTGCCTTGAGTGAGTGCATTTTGAGATTTAGACTTCTAGCATTGAGTAGCATTACCCTCAGTTTTTGCTCTCCTGTTCCTGTTATGGTGGTGAATTTGTTATTTGAATCCTGCCTCAAAAAGGCACTATAGGGGCAGCAAGAGCCTTAGCCAGTATCCAGAATCCCAGGGGCGACAGGTGCAGGCCATCTGTGGCAAAGCATCATGGTCTGTCGACCGTGTCATCCCAAGCAGACAGATACTGGATATACTGGATCCCCTTAGAATGACACCAGAAGCTTAGCCAATTACCTACACTGACAGCACTTATCATTCTACAGCATTTCAGGGAGATTTACCTGACATGCATGTGTATGTATATATATAGATATATAGATACATACATATATATATATATATATATATATATATATATATATATATATATATATATATATATATATATATATATATATATATATATATATATATATAGATATATAGATACATACATATATATATATATATATATATATATATATATATATATATATATATACAGTGTCATATGTTCAATGCTGTAAGGGCTTCCATCACAAAACACTTGCTGATATACATTTGGAAAGTGAATCATAGCTGGAGTAATGTCAGCTAATGATATCCAAATGTGGACGCAACTGGCAGCCAGTGATATCCAAACGTGGACATTTGTAGCATCACACAACATCTGCATTCTACTTTGGATGGGTGTAACTTAAATACTTTCATCAGTACTCTTAGAGTCATAAAAATTATCAATTTCTACAGGTCTGACACTGACATCATATAAAGTGTCAGACTTACTGCATGCCATGTGGCTGTACGAGGTACCAGGCATATGAATTATGTGTACCACTTCCTGCAATATCTCACTTCCCAACTTCATGTAGCAATTCCTTTCCATGTGTTTTATCCGATCTGTACTATACAATATCTAATGAGTGGTCATAAATACTCATCAAGTGTACCTTAAAATGAAAATATAGTCAAATTTTTGATCAATGAAAACACAAAACAACATTTGTTTTCATAGAGGCAAGGACCTCTATTTTGGTGCAGGGGTCTGTATTAACATAATTCTTGTATCTAATTGAACTTGCTATCATTTCATCACAAGGACAAAGACACATTTTTTTATTGCAGTGCCCTTCTTTGATGCTGGAATTTTTCAACAAAGTATTCAGTGTTTTTTTTTTCATTACGGTGTCAGTGTCTTCTGTCAGATGATCACTTTCCCTAGAAGAATTATCTTCAAGCTTCCAATTTCTTCAGTTGTAATCATTGACTGATGCATGCTAGAGCATGTATCAGTCTTAAACCACTTTCAAAATGAAAGTCTTCTGTATGCAGGCATCCTTCTCATTGTATGGCTTCCAAACAAAAATCTGAATTTGTAATGGTGTGCTATTAAATTAATTCAGCTTAAATGCTGGAGATGCCAGAGGTTAATATAAAAACTG
This sequence comes from Protopterus annectens, assembly GCF_019279795.1. Taxonomy (NCBI): domain Eukaryota; kingdom Metazoa; phylum Chordata; order Ceratodontiformes; family Protopteridae; genus Protopterus; species Protopterus annectens. The sequence continues at coordinate 195,378,231 of NC_056727.1, forward strand.
CATTTATTATTACATTTTGTTTTGGTTTATGCTCTGCCAGACGCTGTAAGAAACCTTGACATATTAGTACCGTATAAAAATAGAACTGATTAATTAACTGGTTTATAAACCAGCCCAGCTCTATAAACACCAGGGTAACATGATTTGACCTCTTAATGGAGCATAGATTCCATGCTGTTACATTTCAGAGTTGACGTAGGTAACAGAAGTAGTTAGTTGCAAGGCAAGCCCTTGTAGGCCTAATGACAGTGGTCAAGAAATGAGGAAGCTAAAATACTTAGGTCTAATGGAAGTAATAAAATAATTGTGTTTTGTGAAAACAGACTACGCCTCTTCTTCATTCTCGGGGCCTAATTATTTATGATTTTCCTGCTGTGATCACCATTTCCTCATTCCAGTTAATGCAGCTTTCAGTTTCAAAGGTGAAGTCTTTTTTTTTTTTTTGCTTTTGAACTGCCTTAGTACATGCATCAGGACAACATTGTTTCTCTTGAATTTATGTAACTGAACATAGCACCTAAGCAAGTAACCTAACAGCCATTAAAAGCATTTGCAGTGAGTTTTTGATAACTCCTTTTAAGGGAACTGCTATAAATGTCTGACATCAATTATTTTAAAGCAGTTTAAAGCAGCTGTTTTATTGCATTTAGAGCTGATGACTTAACTGTTGATTAAAAATGAAGTAAAATATAAGTTGCCACAAAGAAGTCACACTTTGATCAGCATCACTACTTAGACAGCCCTCAGTGTGACAGCCCTTGCCTACTCTAACTGTATAACTCAATGTGTTCTCTGATTAATGTTTCCTTTACTTCTATTCAGATAAATTGCACTAGAACCCTGCTACTGATTTGTTCTCACAGTTGTCTTTGAAATATTGTGTTGGTAGACATCAACATTTTCTAAAATAAATATGTTGTTGCATTTTTTGTACAACTTTGTCATAGCAGTTACCATATCTTTTGACACACTAAGTGCTGTAATATGTATCCCTATCCCTCCAAAGCTATCAGAGGTTAAGAGCAGCATGGAGTAGTTGATTTTCAGTAGCTGACATACCCTTGACATCTTATATCTGGCAATATGCTCCAGCAAATTGTGTTGTTTTGATTTTTTTTGGTACTAAACCATAACTGCAGTGTAGTCACCTACTGAACAGGGTCCTCAGGGTCTCTTCCCATTTGAAACCTCTATTTTCTTTCAACCCTATTACACGTGTGGTTTCAGTCACAAAATGACATGCATCAGTTTGTGACTCATGTACAGTGCTGTCTGTACTGATATTAAAACAGAGTTGGCCATACCCCTTGAAGAAGGACTCATGATCAGATCACAAAAAAGGTTTTACGTAGTCATTTAATTTCAATGATGTACTATTCTGAGTTACACTTAAGTCTGTATTTGCCTTCCTTTATTGAAGGAGGCAGCCACTGAAGTGTTCATTTATTTAATACATATCTAGAAGGTGTGGCATTTTATTATACTTTCTGAAACTGAATCAAGCTCACCTCATTTCTAAGGTGTGCGCCTCTGTGCTTGTTATCTTCTCATCACTGAAGTGACTTTTAGTAATTGTATGATTTTTATTACATGATAACAGTCATTGCTTAAGCCTTACTGCAGGCTAATCAAAGCCTTATTACACAAAAATAGTGACGTGACACCTCTGTTGTAATGAAAATGCCATTTAATAAGCACACAGACAAACACAAGTGTGCACACACATACACACACATACACACACGCCCACACACACACACACACACACACACACACACACACACACACACACACACACACACACACACACACACACACACACACACACACACACACGCACACACACATGCGCACACACGTGCGCACACACGCCCACACACACACACACACACACACACACAACCCTGGTATTGTATGTTTAATAAAGCAAGATTGGAATATAAAATACCAATTTAACCTTTGGAATACAATTTAAACCACTGCTCCCTGTGTGAATTATAAAGCATGTTAAGAACCTATGTCCTGCAAAGTTTCAAGCAATGCTAACAATAAATGGTCTCTTAACTCAGAGACTCCTTTCCATATCATTTCCTGGGAGAGGTTATCCAAGACAAAATGTTTCCTACTTTTGGGAACTCTTTCTTTTTCTGAGGCTTTGGAAATAAAAAAAGTGTCCCAAAATAATAGCTTGTCCTTTATCTGAAAGATACAAAATAAATATATATGTGAAACAGATTTAACTCTAAATGTAATAAATGTATTCTAAATAGGCACTGGAGGACCATCTACCTGTCTTTGGTAACATATGAACAGACTGACCTTAGATAGCTAAACCAGGGGCTCATCCTACTCTGAATGAGTTTGAATAATATGCAAGCAATGGTAATCCTTGTTGAGTGAGTACAATACACAAAGAAACATCTAGATCCCTGTGTGATTTTAAAACACTGTTAGTAAAGGCAAACGCTAACTTGTCCAAATTAATGTGAAAAGATAAAATATAGAGGGTGGATCCCTACACTATTGGACGAAGTGTGTAGATCTCTACTTTATCTAAAATAACTTGATGCACGCAACCTTTCTGATCTGTTTTAGAGCTGTGAATGTACTTTTTCTATTTGTGGAACCTCAGGAGCTCACTGACTCTGAATGCACCCGACTACA